>NW_027488925.1:0-209325 GCF_050948215.1 Halictus rubicundus
AGAGGATAGGATATGATATAGGATAGGATAGGATAGAGGATAGGATAGGATAGAGGATAGGATAGGATAGAGGATAGGATAGGATAGAGGATAGGATAGGATAGACGATAGGATAGACGATAGGATAGGATAGAGGATAGGATAGGATAGACGATAGGATAGGATAGATGATAGGATAGGGGATTTGATAGGATACAGGATAGGATAGAATAGAGGATAGGATAGGATAGAGGATAGGATAGAGGATAGGATAGAGGATAGGATAGGATAGAGGATAGGATAGGATAGAGGATAGGATAGGATAGAGGATAGGATAGGATAGAGGATAGGATAGGATAGAGGATAGGATAGGATAGAGGACAGGATAGGATAGAGGATAGGATAGGATAGAGGATAGGATGTGTATAGCGGATTGGATAGGGGATAGGTTAGGATAGAGGATATGATAGGATAGAGGATAGGATAGGATAGAGGATTGGATAGGATAGAGGATAGGATAGGATAGAGGATAGGATAGGATAGAGGATAGGATAGAGGATAGGTTAGAGAATAGGTTAGGATAGAGGATAGGATAGGATAGAGGATAGGATAGGATAGAGGATAGGATAGGATAGAGGATAGGATAGGATAGAGGATAGGATAGGATAGAGGATAGGATAGGATAGAGGACAGGATAGGATAGAGGATATGATAGGATAGAGGATAGGATAGGATAGAGGATAGGATAGGATAGAGGATAGGATAGGATAGAGGATTGGATAGGATAGAGGATAGATGATAGGATAGGATAGAGGATAGGATAGGGGATTTGATAGGATAGAGGATAGGATAGGATAGGATAGAGTGATAGGATAGGATAGAGGATAGGATAGGATAGAGGATAGGATAGGATAGAGGATAGGATAGGATAGACGATAGGATAGACGATAGGATAGGATAGAGGATAGGATAGGATAGACGATAGGATAGGATAGATGATAGGATAGGGGATTTGATAGGATACAGGATAGGATAGAATAGAGGATAGGATAGGATAGAGGATTGGATAGAGGATAGGATAGGATAGAGGATATTATAGGATAGAGGATATGATAGGATAGAGGATAGGATAGGATAGAGGCTAGGATAGGATAGAGGATAGGATAGGATAGAGGATAGGATAGGATAGAGGATAGGATAGGATAGAGGATAGGATAGACGATAGGATAGGATAGAGGATAGGATAGGATAGAGGATAGGATAGGATAGGATAGAGGATAGGATAGGATAGAGGATAGGATAGGATAGAGGATAGGATAGGATAGGAGGATAGGATAGGATAGTGATAGGATAGGATAGAGGATAGGATAGGATAGAGGATAGGATAGAGGATAGGATAGGATAGAGGAAAGGATAGGATAGAAGATAGGATAGGGATAGAGGATAGGATAGAGGATAGGGATAGGGATAGAGGATAGGATAGGATAGAGGATAGGATAGGATAGGATAGAGGATAGGATAGGATAGAGGATTGGATAGGATACAGCAAATGGGATAGGATTGATGATAGATGATAGGATAGGATAGAGGGATTGGATAGGATACAGGATAGGATAGGATAGAGGATAGGATAGGGGATTTGATAGGATAGAGGATAGGATAGGATAGAAGATGGGATAGGATAGAGAATAGGATAGGATAGAGGATAGGATAGGATAGAGGATAGGATAGGATAGAGGATAGGATAGGATAGAGGATAGGATAGAGGATAGAGGGATAGGATGTGATAGAGGATTGGATAGGGGATAGTTAGGATAGAGGATATGATAGGATAGGAGGATAGGATAGGTATAGAGGATTGGATAGGATAGAGGATAGGATAGGATAGAGATAGGATAGAGGATAGGATAGAGAATAGGTTAGGATAGAGGATATGATAGGATAGAGGATAGGATAGGATAGAGGATAGGATAGGATAGAGGATAGGATAGGATAGAGGATTGGATAGGATAGAGGATAGATGTTAGGATAGGATAGAGGATAGGATAGGGGATTTGATAGGATACAGGATAGGATAGAATAGAGGGATATAATAGGATAGAGGATTGGATAGAGGATAGGATAGGATAGCGGATATATAGATAGAGGATAGGAGGAGGGATAGGATAGGATAGAGGATAGGATAGGATATGAGGATAGGATAGATAGAGTGATAGGATAGGTATAGAGGATAGGATAGGATAGAGGATAGGATATGGAATAGAGGATAGGATAGGGATATAGGATAGATGAGTATAGAGGAATAGATAGGATAGAGGATAGGATAGGAGCTCTTCACTTCACTTCACTTCTTCACGTCCACTCTTCACTTCACTTCACTCTTCACTTCACTCTCTCTTCACTGTCACTCTTCACTTCACTTCACTCTTCACTTCACTTCACTCCTTCACTTCTTCACTCTTCACTTCTTCACTTCACTCTTCACTTCACTTCACTCTTCACTTCACTTCAGCTCTTCACTTCACTTCACTCTTCACTTCACTTCACTTCACTCTTCACGTCACTTCACTCTTCAATCCACTTCACCCTTCCCTTCACTTCATCATCACTCATCACTTCACTTTACTCTTCAATTCACTTCACCCTTCACTTCACTTCACTCTTCACTTCACTTTTCAAATCACTTCACTTCACTTCACTTCACGTCCCATGTCATTTCACTCTCCACTTCACTTCACTCTGTCACTTCACTTCACTCTTCACTTCACTTGCACTCGTCACTTCACTTCACTCTTCACTGTCACTCTTCACGCTTCACTTCATTCACTCTTCAATTCACTTTTCACTTAACTTCACTCTTCACATCACTTCACTCTTCACTTCACTTCACTCTTCAATTCACTTCACTCTTCACTTCACTTCACTCTTCACTTCACTCTTCACTTCACTCTCCACTTAACTTCACTCTTCACATCACTTCACTCTTCACTTCACTTCACTCTTCACTTCACTTCACTCTTTCACTTCACTTCACTCTTCAATTCACTTCACTCTTCACTCATCACTTCACTTCACTCTTCACTTCACTTTCAATTCACTTCACCTTCACTTCACTCACTCTTCACACCACTTCACGCTTCAATTCACTCTTCACTTCACTTCACTCTTCACACACTTCACTCTTCACATCACTTCACTCTTCACTTCACTTCACTCTTCACTTCACTTTTCAATTCACTTCACTCTTCACATCACTTCACTCCTCACTTCACTTTACTCTTCACTTCACTTCACTCTTCACTTCACTTCACTCTTCACTTCACATCACTCTTCACTTCACTTCACTCTTCACTTCACTTCACTCTTCACTTCACTCCTCAATTCACTTCCCTCTTCACTTCACTTCACTCTTCACTTCACTGCACTCTTCACTTCACTCCTCACTTCACTTCACTCTTCACTTCACTTTTCAAATCACTTCACTCTCACGTCACTTCACTTCCCTCCTCACTTCACTTCACTCTTCACTTCACTCTTCAATTCACTCTTCACTTCACTTCACTCTTCACAACACTTCACTCTTCACATCACTTCACTCTTCACTTCACTTCACTTCACTCTTCACTTCACTTCACTCTTCACTTCACTTCACTCTTCACTTCACTTCACTCTTCACTTCACTTCACTCTTCACTTCACTTCACTCTTCACTTCACTTCACTCTTCACTTCACTCTTCACTTAACTCTCCACTTAACTTCACTCTTCACTTCACTTCACTCTTCACTTCACTTCACTCTTCACTTCACTTCACTCTTCACTTCACTTCACTCTTCACTTCACTTCACTCTTCAATTCACTTCACTCTTCACTCATCACTTCACTTCACTCTACACTTCACTTTTCAAATCACTTCACTCTTCACTTCACTTCACTCTTCACTTCACTTCACTCTTCACTTCTCTTCACTCTTCACTTCACTTCACTCTTCACTTCACTTCACTCTTCACTTCACTTCACTCTTCCTTCACTTCACTCTTCACTTCACTTCACTCTTCACTTCATATCACTCTTCAATTCACTTTTCACTTAACTTCACTCTTCACATCACTTCACTCTTCACTTCACTTCACTCTTCAATTCACTTCACTCTTCACTTCACTTCACTCTTCACTTCACTTCACTCTTCACTTCACTCTTCACTTAACTCTCCACTTAACTTCACTCTTCACTTCACTTCACTCTTCACTTCACTTCACTCTTCACTTCACTTCACTCTTCACTTCACTTCACTCTTCACTTCACTTCACTCTTCACTTCACTTCACTCTTCCCTTCACTTCACTCTTCACATCACTTCACTCTTCACTTCACTTCACTCTTCACTTCACTTCACTCTTCACTTCACTTCACTCTTCAATTCACTTCACTCTTCACTCATCACTTCACTTCACTCTTCACTTCACTTTTCAAATCACTTCACTTCTTCACTTCACTTCACTTCACTCTTCACTTCACTTCACTCTTCACTTCACTTCACTCTTCACTTCACTTCACTCTTCACTTCACTTCACTCTTCACTTCACTTCACTCTTCACTTCACTTCACTCCTCACTTCACTCCTCACTTCACTTCACTCTTCACTTCACTTCACTCCTCACTTCACTTCACTCATCACTTCACTTTTCAAATCACTTCACCCTTCACTTCACTCCACTCTTCACTTCACTTCACTCTTCAATTCACTCTTCACTTCACTTCACTCTTCACAACAGCTTCACTCTTCACATCACTTCACTCTTCACTTCACTTCACTCTTCACTTCACTTCACTCTTCACTTCACTTCACTCTTCACTTCACTTCACTCTTCACTTCACTTCACTCTTCACTTCACTCCTCACTTCACTTCACTCTTCACTTCACTTCACTCTTCACTTCACTTCACTTCACTCTTCACTTCACTTCACTCTTCACTTCACTTCACTCTTCACTTCACTTCACTCTTCACTTCACTTCACTCTTCACTTCACTTCACTCTTCACTTCACTTCACTCTTCACTGTCACTTCACTCTTCACTTCACTTCACTCTTCACTTCACTCTTCACTTCACTTCACTCTTCCCTTCACTTCACTCCTCACTTCACTTCACTCTTCACTTCACTCTTCACTTCACTTCACTCTTCACTTCACGTTCACTCTTCACTTCACTTCACTTCACTCTTCACTTCACGTTCACTCTTCAATTCACTTCACCCTCCCCTTCACTTCAATCATCACTCATCACTTCACTTCACTCTTCAATTCACTTCACCCTTCACTTCACTTCACTCTTCACTTCACTTTTCAAATCACTTCACTCTTCACTTCACTTCACTCCTCATTTCACTTCACTCTCCACTTCACTTCACTCTTCACTTCACTTCACTCTTCACTTCACTTCACTCTTCACTTCACTTCACTCTTCACTTCACTCTTCACTCTTCACTTCATATCACTCTTCAATTCACTTTTCACTTAACTTCACTCTTCACATCACTTCACTCTTCACTTCACTTCACTCTTCAATTCACTTCACTCTTCACTTCACTTCACTCTTCACTTCACTCTTCACTTCACTCTCCACTTAACTTCACTCTTCACATCACTTCACTCTTCACTTCACTTCACTCTTCACTTCACTTCACTCTTCACTTCACTTCACTCTTCAATTCACTTCACTCTTCACTCATCACTTCACTTCACTCTTCACTTCACTTTTCAAATCACTTCACCCTTCACTTCACTCCACTCTTCACACCACTTCACTCTTCAATTCACTCTTCACTTCACTTCACTCTTCACAACACTTCACTCTTCACTTCACTTCACTCTTCACTTCACTTCACTCTTCACTTCACTTCACTCTTCACTTCACTCCTCACTTCACTTCACTCTTCACTTCACTTCACTCTTCCCTTCACTTCACTCTTCACTTCACTTCACTCTTCACTTCACTTCACTCTTCACTTCACTTCACTCTTCACTTCACTTCACTCTTCACTTCACTTCACTCTTCACTTCACTTCACTCTTCACTTCACTTCACTCTTCACTTCACTCTTCACTTCACTTCACTCTTCCCTTCACTTCACTCCTCACTTCACTTTCACTCTTCACTTCACTCTTCACTTCACTTCACTCTTCACTTCACTTCACTCTTCACTTCACTTCACTTCACTCTTCACTTCACTTCACTCTTCAATCCACTTCACCCTTCCCTTCACTTCAATCATCACTCATCACTTCACTTTACTCTTCAATTCACTTCACCCTTCACTTCACTTCACTCTTCACTTCACTTTTCAAATCACTTCACTCTTCACTTCACTTCACTCCTCATTTCACTTCACTCTCCACTTCACTTCACTCTTCACTTCACTTCACTCTTCACTTCACTTCACTCTTCACTTCACTTCACTTCTTCACTTCACTCTTCACTCTTCACTTCATATCACTCTTCAATTCACTTTTCACTTAACTTCACTCTTCACATCACTTCACTCTTCACTTCACTTCACTCTTCAATTCACTTCACTCTTCACTTCACTTCACTCTTCACTTCACTCTTCACTTCACTCTCCACTTAACTTCACTCTTCACATCACTTCACTCTTCACTTCACTTCACTCTTCACTTCACGTTCACTCTTCACTTCACTTCACTCTTCAATTCACTTCACTCTTCACTCATCACTTCACTTCACTCTTCACTTCACTTTTCAAATCACTTCACCCTTCACTTCACTCCACTCTTCACACCACTTCACTCTTCAATTCACTCTTCACTTCACTTCACTCTTCACAACACTTCACGTCTTCACATCACTTCACTCTTCACTTCACTTCACTCTTCACTTCACTTTTCAAATCACTTCACTCTTCACATCACTTCACTCCTCACTTCACTTTACTCTTCACTTCACTTCACTCTTCACTTCACTTCACTCTTCACTTCACATCACTCTTCACGTCACTTCACTCTTCACTTCACTTCACTCTTCACTTCACTCCTCAACACACACACCCCCCCCCCCCCTTCTTCTTCTTCCCCTCTCTCTCACCACTACACACCACACCACACACCACACCACACCACACTCCACACCACACCACACACCACACCACACCACACACCACGACCACACCACACACCACACCACACCACACCCCACACCACACAACACACCACACCACACCACACACCACACCCCACCCCACACCACACCACACACCACACCACACCACACACCACACCACACCACACACCACACCACACCTCACACCACACCACACCACACACCCCACCACACACCACAACACACCACACAACACACCACACCATTCACCACACCCCACCCCACACCACACCACACACCACACCACACCACACACCACACACCTCACCCACCACACACCACACCACACCTCACACCACACCACACCACACACCTCACCTACCTCACTCCACACCACACCACACACCACCCCACACACACACCCACACCTCACCACATCACCTCACCACATCCTCTCACCTCTCCAAACCACTCCTATCCACTCCTCACATCCTATCCTCACCTCACAACCTAACCCTCTCCCCTATCCCATCCTCTCACACATCCTACCTCTATCCTCAAACCTATCCTCAATCCTATCCTATCCTCTACCACTCCAAACCTCAATCCTATCCTATCCTCTATCCTAACCTATACTCTATCCTATCCCATCTTCTATCCTATCCTATCCTCTATCCTATCACATCCCCTATCCTATCCTCTATCCTATCCTATCCTGTATCCTATCCAATCCTCTACCCTATCCTATCATCTATCATCAATCCTATCCTTTCCTGTATCCTATTCAATCCTCTATCCTATCCTATCCTCTATCCTATCCTATCCTATCCTCTATCCTATCCTATCCTCTATCCTATCCTATCCTCTATCCTATCCTCTATCCTATCCTATCTTCTATCCTATCCTTTCCTCTATCCTATCCTATCCTCTATCCTATCCTCTATCCTATCCTATCCTCTATCCTATCCTATCCTCTATCCTATCCTATCCTCTATCCTATCCTATCCTCTATCCTATCCTATCCTCTATCCTATCCTATCCTCTATCCTATCCTATCCTCTATCCTATCCTGTCCTCTATCCTATCCTATCCTCTATCCTATCCTATCGTCTATCCTATCCTCTATCCTATCCTATCCTCTATCCTATCCTATCCTCTATCCTATCCTATCCTCTATCCTATAATATCCGCTATCCTATCCTATCCTCTATCCAATCCTCTATCCTATTATATCCTCTATTCTATCCTATCCTGTATCCTATCAAATCCCCTATCCTATCCTCTATCCTATCCTATCATCTATCCTCTATCCTATCCAATCCTCTATCCTATCCTATCCTCTATCCTATCCTATCCTCTATCCTATCCTATCCTCTATCCTATCATATCCTCTATCCTAACCTATTCTCTATCCTATCCTCTATCCTATCCTCTATCCTATCCTATCCTCTATCCTATCCAATCCTCTATCCTATCCTATCCTCTATCCTATCATATCCTCTATCCTAACCTATCCCCTATCCAATCCTCTATCACATCCTATCCTCTATCCTCTATCCTATCCTCTATCCTATCCTATCCTCTATCCTATCCTATCCTCTATCCTATCCTATCCTCTATCCTATCCTATTCTCTATCCTATCCCATCTTCTATCCTATCCTATCCTCTATCCTATCAAATCCCCTATCCTATCCTCTATCCTATCCTATCCTGTATCCTATCCAATCCTCTATCCTATCCTATCATCTATCATCAATCCTATCCTTTGCTGTATCCTATCCAATCCTCTATCCTATCCTATCCTCTATCCTATCCTATCCTATCCTCTATCCTATCCTATCCTCTATCCTATCCTATCCTCTATCCTATCCTCTATCCTATCCTATCTTCTATCCTATCCTTTCCTCTATCCTATCCTATCCTCTATCCTATCCTCTATCCTATCCTATCCTCTATCCTATCCTATCCTCTATCCTATCCTATCCTCTATCCTATCCTATCCTCTATCCTATCCTATCCTCTATCCTATCCTATCCTCTATCCTATCCTATCCTCTATCCTATCCTATCCTCTATCCTATCCTATCCTATCCTCTATCCTATCCTATCCTCTATCCTATCCTATCGTCTATCCTATCCTCTATCCTATCCTATCCTCTATCCTATCCTATCCTCTATCCTATCCTATCCTCTATCCTATCCTAGCCTCTATCCTATCCTATCCTCTATCCTATCATATCCTCTATCCTATAATATCCTCTATCCTATCCTATCCTCTATCCAATCCTCTATCCTATCCTATCCTCTATTCTATCCTATCCTGTATCCTATCAAATCCCCTATCATCCCCTATCCTATCATCTATCCTATCCTATCGTCTATCCTATCCTATCCATCCTATTCTATCCTATCCTATCGTCTATCCTATCCTATCCTCTATCCTATCCTATCCTCTATCCTATCCTATCCTCTATCCTATCCTATCCTCTATCCTATCCTATCCTCTATCCTATCCTATCCTCTATCCTCCTATCCTATTCCATCTATCCTATCAAATCCCCTATCCTATCCTCTATCCTATCCTATCATCTATCCTCTATCCTATCCAATCCTCTATCCTATCCTATCCTCTATCCTATTCCTATCCTCTATCCTATCCTATCCTCTATCCTATCATATCCTCTATCCTATCCTGTCCTCTATCCTATCCTATCCTCTATCCTATCCTATCCTCTATCCTATCCTATCCTCTATCCTATCCTATCCTCTATCCTATCCTATCCTCTATCCTATCCTATCCTCTATCCTAACCTATTCTCAACCTATCCTCTATCCTATCCTCTATCCTATCCTATCCTCTATCCTATCCTATCCTCTATCCTATCCAATCCTCTATCCTATCCTATCCTCTATCCTATCATATCCTCTATCCTAACCTATCCCCTATCCAATCCGCTATCACATCCTATCCTCTATCCTATCCTATCCTCTATCCTATCCTGTCCTCTATCCTATCCTATCCTCTATCCTATCCTATCCTCTATCCTATCCTATCCTCTATCCTCTCCTATCCTCTATCCTATCCTATCCTCTATCCTATCCTATCCTCTATCCTATCAATCCCCTATCCTATACTCTATCCTATCCTATCATCTATCCTCTATCCTATCCAATCCTCTATCCTATCCTATCCTCTATCCTATCCTATCCTCTATCCTATCCGATCCTCTATCCTATCCTATCCTCTATCCTATCCTATCCTCTATCCTAACCTATTCTCTAACCTATCCTCTATCCTATCCTCTATCCTATCCTATCCTCTATCCTATCCTATCCTCTATCCTATCCTATCCTCTATCCTATCCTATCCCTCTATCCTATCCTATCCTCTATCCTATCCTATCCTCTATCCTATCCTATCCTATCCTCTATCCTATCATATCCTCTATCCTATAATATCCTCTATCCTATCCTATCCTCTATCCAATCCTCTATCCTATCCTCTATCCTATCCTATCTTCTGTCCTATCCTATCCTCTATCCTATCAAATCCCCTATCCTATCCTCTATCCTATCCTATCGTCTATCCTATCCTCTATCCTATCCTATCCTCTATCCTATCCTATCCTCTTTCCTATCAATCGTCTATCCTATCCTCTATCCTATCCTATCCTCTAGCCTATCCTATCCTCTATCATATCCTATCCTCTATCCTATCCTATCCTCTATCCTATCCTATCCTCTACCCTATCCTATCTTCTATCCTATCATATCCTCTATCCTATCAAATCCCCTATCCTATCCTCTATCCTATCCTATCCTCTATCCTATCATATCCTCTATCCTATAATATCCGCTATCCTATCCTATCCTCTATCCAATCCTCTATCCTATTATATCCTCTATTCTATCCTATCCTGTATCCTATCAAATCCCCTATCCTATCCTCTATCCTATCCTATCATCTATCCTCTATCCTATCCAATCCTCTATCCTATCCTATCCTCTATCCTATCCTATCCTCTATCCTATCCTATCCTCTATCCTATCATATCCTCTATCCTAACCTATTCTCTATCCTATCCTCTATCCTATCCTCTATCCTATCCTATCCTCTATCCTATCCAATCCTCTATCCATCCTATCCTCTACCTATCATATCCTCTATCCTAACCTATCCCTATCCAATCCTCTATCACATCCTATCCTCTATCCTCTATCCTATCCTCTATCCTATCCTATCCTCTATCCTATCCTATCCTCTATCCTATCCTATCCTCTATCCTATCCTATTCTCTATCCCATCCCATCTTCTATCCTATCCTATCCTCTATCCTATCAAATCCCCTATCCTATCCTCTATCCTATCCTATCCTGTATCCTATCCAATCCTCTACCCTATCCTATCATCTATCATCAATCCTATCCTTTCCTGTATCCTATTCAATCCTCTATCCTATCCTATCCTCTATCCTATCCTATCCTATCCTCTATCCTATCCTATCCTCTATCCTATCCTATCCTCTATCCTATCCTATCCTCTATCCTATCCTCTATCCTATCCTATCTTCTATCCTATCCTTTCCTCTATCCTATCCTATCCTCTATCCTATCCTCTATCCTATCCTATCCTCTATCCTATCCTATCCTCTATCCTATCCTATCCTCTATCCTATCCTATCCTCTATCCTATCCTATCCTCTATCCTATCCTATCCTCTATCCTATCCTATCCTCTATCCTATCCTATCCTCTATCCTATCCTATCGTCTATCCTATCCTCTATCCTATCCTATCCTCTATCCTATCCTATCCTCTATCCTATCCTATCCTCTATCCTATCCTATCCTCTATCCCTATATATATCCGCTATCCTATCCTATCCTCTATCCAATCCTCTATCCTATTATATCCTCTATTCTATCCTATCCTGTATCCTATCAAATCCCCTATCCTATCCTCTATCCTATCCTATCATCTATCCTCTATCCTATCCAATCCTCTATCCTATCCTATCCTCTATCTATCCTATCCTCTATCCTATCCTATCCTCTATCCTATCATATCCTCTATCCTAACCTATTCTCTATCCTATCCTCTATCCTATCCTCTATCCTATCCTATCCTCTATCCTATCCAATCCTCTATCCTATCCTATCCTCTATCCTATCATATCCTCTATCCTAACCTATCCCCTATCCAATCCTCTATCACATCCTATCCTCTATCCTCTATCCTATCCTCTATCCTATCCTATCCTCTATCCTATCCTATCCTCTATCCTATCCTATCCTCTATCCTATCCTATTCTCTATCCTATCCCATCTTCTATCCTATCCTATCCTCTATCCTATCAAATCCCCTATCCTATCCTCTATCCTATCCTATCCTGTATCCTATCCTATCCTCTATCCTATCCTATCATCTATCATCAATCCTATCCTTTGCTGTATCCTATCCAATCCTCTATCCTATCCTATCCTCTATCCTATCCTATCCTATCCTCTATCCTATCCTATCCTCTATCCTATCCTATCCTCTATCCTATCCTCTATCCTATCCTATCTTCTATCCTATCCTTTCCTCTATCCTATCCTATCCTCTATCCTATCCTCTATCCTATCCTATCCTCTATCCTATCCTATCCTCTATCTATCCTATCCTCTATCCTATCCTATCCTCTATCCTATCCTATCCTCTATCCTATCCTATCCTCTATCCTATCCTATCCTATCCTCTATCCTATCCTATCCTCTATCCTATCCTATCGTCTATCCTATCCTCTATCCTATCCTATCCTCTATCCTATCCTATCCTCTATCCTATCCTATCCTCTATCCTATCCTAGCCTCTATCCTATCCTATCCTCTATCCTATCATATCCTCTATCCTATAATATCCTCTATCCTATCCTATCCTCTATCCAATCCTCTATCCTATCCTATCCTCTATTCTATCCTATCCTGTATCCTATCAAATCCCCTATCCTATCATCTATCCTATCCTATCGTCTATCCTATCCTATCCTCTATCCTATCCTATCGTCTATCCCTATCGTCTATCCTATCCTATCCTCTATCCTATCCTATCCTCTATCCTATCCTATCCTCTATCCTATCCTATCCTCTATCCTATCCTATCCTATCCTCTATCCTATCAAATCCCCTATCCTATCCTCTATCCTATCCTATCATCTATCCTCTATCCTATCCAATCCTCTATCCTATCCTATCCTCTATCCTATCCTATCCTCTATCCTATCCTATCCTCTATCCTATCATATCCTCTATCCTATCCTGTCCCTCTATCCTATCCTATCCTCTATCCTATCCTATCCTCTATCCTATCCTATCCTCTATCCTATCCTATCCTCTATCCTATCCTATCCTCTATCCTATCCTATCCTCTATCCTAACCTATTCTCTAACCTATCCTCTATCCTATCCTCTATCCTATCCTATCCTCTATCCTATCCTATCCTCTATCCTATCCAATCCTCTATCCTATCCTATCCTCTATCCTATCATATCCTCTATCCTAACCTATCCCCTATCCAATCCGCTATCACATCCTATCCTCTATCCTATCCTATCCTCTATCCTATCCTGTCCTCTATCCTATCCTATCCTCTATCCTATCCTATCCTCTATCCTATCCTATCCTCTATCCTATCTCCTATCCTCTATCCTATCCTATCCTCTATCCTATCCTATCCTCTATCCTATCCTCTATCCTATCCTCTATCCTATCCTATCCTCTATTCTATCCTATCCTGTATCCTATCAAATCCCCTATCCTATCATCTATCCTATCCTATCGTCTATCCTATCCTATCCTCTATCCTATCCTATCGTCTATCCTATCGTCTATCCTATCCTATCCTCTATCCTATCCTATCCTCTATCCTATCCTATCCTCTATCCTATCCTATCCTCTATCCTATCCTATCCTATATCATATCCTATCCTCTGTCCTAACCTATTCTCTATCCTATCCTCTATCCTATCCTCTATCCTATCGTATCCTCTATCCTATCCTATCATCTATCCTATCCTATCCTCTATCCTATCCTATCGTCTATCCTATCCTATCCTCTATCCTATCATATCGTCTATCTTATCCTCTATCCTATCCTATCCTACCCTCTATCCTATCCTATCCTCTATCCTATCCTATCTTCTCTCCTATCCTATCTTCTATCCTATCCTATCCTCTATCCTATCAAATCCCCTATCCTATCCTCTATCCTATCCTATCCTGTATCCTATCCAATCCTCTATCCTATCCTATCATCTATCATCAATCCTATCCTTTCCTGTATCCTATCCAATCCTCTATCCTATCCTATCCTCTATCCTATCATCTCCTCTATCCTATCCTATCCTCTATCCTATCCTCTATCCTATAATATCCTCTATCCTATCAAATCCCCTATCCTATCCTCTATCCTATCCTATCTTCTATCCTATCCTATCCTCTATCCTATCAAATCCCCTATCCTATCCTCTATCCTATCCTATCCTCTATCCTATCCTATCCTCTATCCTATCCTATTCTCCATCCTATCCTATCCTCAAGCCTATCCTATCCTCTATACTATAATATCATCTATCCTAGCCAATCCTCTATCCTATCCTCTATCCTATCCTATCCTCTAGCCTATCCTATCCTCTATCCTATCCTATCCTCTATCCTATCCTATCCTCTATCCTATCCTATCCTCTATCCTATCCTATCTTCTATCCTATCATATCCTCTATCCTATCAAATCCCCTATCCTATCCTCTATCCTATCCTATCCTCTATCCAATCCTCTATCCTATCCTATCCTCTATTCTATCCTATCCTGTATCCTATCAAATCCCCTATCCTATCATCTATCCTACCCTATCGTCTATCCTATCCTATCCTCTATCCTATCCTATCGTCTATCCTATCGTCTATCCTATCCTATCCTCTATCCTATCCTATCCTCTATCCTATCCTCTATCCTATCCTATCTTCTATCCTATCCTTTCCTCTATCCTATCCTATCCTCTATCCTATCCTCTATCCTATCCTATCCTCTATCCTATCCTATCCTCTATCCTATCCTATCCTCTATCCTATCCTATCCTCTATCCTATCCTATCCTCTATCCTATCCTATCGTCTATCCTATCCTCTATCCTATCCTATCCTCTATCCTATCCTATCCTCTATCCTATCCTATCCTCTATCCTATCCTAGCCTCTATCCTATCCTATCCTCTATCCTATCATATCCTCTATCCTATAATATCCTCTATCCTATCCTATCCTCTATCCAATCCTCTATCCTATCCTATCCTCTATTCTATCCTATCCTGTATCCTATCAAATCCCCTATCCTATCATCTATACTATCCTATCGTCTATCCTATCCTATCGTCTATCCTATCGTCTATCCTATCCTATCCTCTATCCTATCCTATCCTCTATCCTATCCTATCCTCTATCCTATCCTATCCTCTATCCTATCCTATCCTATCCTCTATCCTATCAAATCCCCTATCCTATCCTCTATCCTATCCTATCATCTATCCTCTATCCTATCCAATCCTCTATCCTATCCTATCCTCTATCCTATCCTATCCTCTATCCTATCCTATCCTCTATCCTATCATATCCTCTATCCTATCCTGTCCTCTATCCTATCCTATCCTCTATCCTATCCTATCCTCTATCCTATCCTATCCTCTATCCTATCCTATCCTCTATCCTATCCTATCCTCTATCCTATCCTATCCTCTATCCTATCCTGTCCTCTATCCTATCCTATCCTCTATCCTATCCTATCCTCTATCCTATCCTATCCTCTATCCTATCCTATCCTCTATCCTATCCTATCCTCTATCCTATCCTATCCTCTATCCTATCCTATCCTATATCATATCCTATCCTCTGTCCTAACCTATTCTCTATCCTATCCTATCCTCTATCCTATCCTATCCTCTATCCTATCCTATCCTCTATCCTATCATATCCTCTATCCTATCCAATCCTCTATCCTATCCTATCATCTATCATCAATCCTATCCTTTCCTGTATCCTATCCAATCCTCTATCCTATCCTATCCTCTATCCTATCCTCTCCTCTATCCTATCCTATCCTCTATCCTATCCTCTATCCTATCAAATCCCCTATCCTATCCTCTATCCTATCCTATCTTCTATCCTATCCTATCCTCTATCCTATCAAATCCCCTATCCTATCCTCTATCCTATCCTATCCTCTATCCTATCCTATCCTCTATCCTATCCTATTCTCCATCCTATCCTATCCTCAAGCCTATCCTATCCTCTATACTATAATATCATCTATCCTAGCCAATCCTCTATCCTATCCTCTATCCTATCCTATCCTCTAGCCTATCCTATCCTCTATCCTATCCTATCCTCTATCCTATCCTATCCTCTATCCTATCCTATCCTCTATCCTATCCTATCTTCTATCCTATCATATCCTCTATCCTATCAAATCCCCTATCCTATCCTCTATCCTATCCTATCCTCTATCCTATCATATCCTATATCCTATAATATCCTCTATCCTATCCGATCCTCTATCCAATCCTCTATCCTATCCTATCCTCTATTCTATCCTATCCTGTATCCTATCAAATCCCCTATCCTATCATCTATCCTACCCTATCGTCTATCCTATCCTATCCTCTATCCTATCCTATCGTCTATCCTATCGTCTATCCTATCCTATCCTCTATCCTATCCTATCCTCTATCCAATCCTCTATCCTATCCTATCTTCTCTCCTATCCTTTCCTCTATCCTATCCTATCCTCTATCCTATCCTCTATCCTATCCTATCCTCTATCCTATCCTATCCTCTATCCTATCCTATCCTCTATCCTATCCTATCCTCTATCCTATCCTATCCTCTATCCTATCCTATCCTCTATCCTATCCTATCCTCTATCCTATCCTATCGTCTATCCTATCCTATCGTCTATCCTATCCTCTATCCTATCCTATCCTCTATCCTATCCTATCCTCTATCCTATCCTATCCTCTATCCTATCCTAGCCTCTATCCTATCCTATCCTCTATCCTATCATATCCTCTATCCTATAATATCCTCTATCCTATCCTATCCTCTATCCAATCCTCTATCCTATCCTATCCTCTATTCTATCCTATCCTGTATCCTATCAAATCCCCTATCCTATCATCTATCCTATCCTATCGTTTATCCTATCCTATCCTCTATCCTATCCTATCGTCTATCCTATCGTCTATCCTATCCTATCCTCTATCCTATCAAATCCCCTATCCTATCCTCTATCCTATCCTATCCTCTATCCTATCCTATCCTCTATCCTATCCTATTCTCCATCCTATCCTATCCTCAAGCCTATCCTATCCTCTATACTATAATATCATCTATCCTAGCCAATCCTCTATCCTATCCTCTATCCTATCCTATCCTCTAGCCTATCCTATCCTCTATCCTATCCTATCCTCTATCCTATCCTATCCTCTATCCTATCCTATCCTCTATCCTATCCTATCTTCTATCCTATCATATCCTCTATCCTATCAAATCCCCTATCCTATCCTCTATCCTATCCTATCCTCTATCCTATCATATCCTATATCCTATAATATCCTCTATCCTATCCTATCCTCTATCCAATCCTCTATCCTATCCTATCCTCTATTCTATCCTATCCTGTATCCTATCAAATCCCCTATCCTATCATCTATCCTACCCTATCGTCTATCCTATCCTATCCTCTATCCTATCCTATCGTCTATCCTATCGTCTATCCTATCCTATCCTCTATCCTATCCTATCCTCTATCCTATCCTCTATCCTATCATATCTTCTATCCTATCCTTTCCTCTATCCTATCCTATCCTCTATCCTATCCTCTATCCTATCCTATCCTCTATCCTATCCTATCCTCTATCCTATCCTATCCTCTATCCTATCCTATCCTCTATCCTATCCTATCCTCTATCCTATCCTATCCTCTATCCTATCCTATCGTCTATCCTATCCTATCGTCTATCCTATCCTCTATCCTATCCTATCCTCTATCCTATCCTATCCTCTATCCTATCCTATCCTCTATCCTATCCTAGCCTCTATCCTATCCTATCCTCTATCCTATCATATCCTCTATCCTATAATATCCTCTATCCTATCCTATCCTCTATCCAATCCTCTATCCTATCCTATCCTCTATTCTATCCTATCCTGTATCCTATCAAATCCCCTATCCTATCATCTATCCTATCCTATCGTCTATCCTATCCTATCGTCTATCCTATCCTATCCTCTATCCTATCCTATCCTCTATCCTATCCTATCCTCTATCCTATCCTATCCTCTATCCTATCCTATCCTATCCTCTATCCTATCCTATCCTCTATCCTATCCTATCCTATCCTCTATCCTATCAAATCCCCTATCCTATCCTCTATCCTATCCTATCATCTATCCTCTATCCTATCCAATCCTCTATCCTATCCTATCCTCTATCCTATCCTATCCTCTATCCTATCCTATCCTCTATCCTATCATATCCTCTATCCTATCCTGTCCTCTATCCTATCCTATCCTCTATCCTATCCTATCCTCTATCCTATCCTATCCTCTATCCTATCCTATCCTCTATCCTATCCTATCCTCTATCCTAACCTATTCTCTAACCTATCCTCTATCCTATCCTCTATCCTATCCTATCCTCTATCCTATCCTATCCTCTATCCTATCCAATCCTCTATCCTATCCTATCCTCTATCCTATCATATCCTCTATCCTAACCTATCCCCTATCCAATCCTCTATCACATCCTATCCTCTATCCTATCCTATCCTCTATCCTATCCTGTCCTCTATCCTATCCTATCCTCTATCCTATCCTATCCTCTATCCTATCCTATCCTCTATCCTATCCTATCCTCTATCCTATCCTATCCTCTATCCTATCATATCGTCTATCTTATCCTCTATCCTATCCTATCCTACCCTCTATCCTATCCTATCCTCTATCCTATCCTATCTTCTCTCCTATCCTATCTTCTATCCTATCCTATCCTCTATCCTATCAAATCCCCTATCCTATCCTCTATCCTATCCTATCCTGTATCCTATCCAATCCTCTATCCTATCCTATCATCTATCATCAATCCTATCCTTTCCTGTATCCTATCCAATCCTCTATCCTATCCTATCCTCTATCCTATCCTCTCCTCTATCCTATCCTATCCTCTATCCTATCCTCTATCCTATAATATCCTCTATCCTATCAAATCCCCTATCCTATCCTCTATCCTATCCTATCTTCTATCCTATCCTATCCTCTATCCTATCAAATCCCCTATCCTATCCTCTATCCTATCCTATCCTCTATCCTATCCTATCCTCTATCCTATCATATCGTCTATCTTATCCTCTATCCTATCCTATCCTACCCTCTATCCTATCCTATCCTCTATCCTATCCTATCTTCTCTCCTATCCTATCTTCTATCCTATCCTATCCTCTATCCTATCAAATCCCCTATCCTATCCTCTATCCTATCCTATCCTGTATCCTATCCAATCCTCTATCCTATCCTATCATCTATCATCAATCCTATCCTTTCCTGTATCCTATCCAATCCTCTATCCCATCCTATCCTCTATCCTATCCTATTCTCTATCCTATCCTATCCTCTATCCTATCCTATCCTCTATCCTATAATATCCTCTATCCTATCCTATCCTCTATCCAATCCTCTATCCTATCCTATCCTCTATTCTATCCTATCCTGTATCCTATCAAATCCCCTATCCTATCCTCTATCCTATCCTATCCTGTATCCTATCCAATCCTCTATCCTATCCTATCATCTATCATCAATCCTATCCTTTCCTGTATCCTATCCAATCCTCTATCCTATCCTATCCTCTATCCTATCCTCTCCTCTATCCTATCCTATCCTCTATCCTATCCTCTATCCTATAATATCCTCTATCCTATCAAATCCCCTATCCTATCCTCTATCCTATCCTATCTTCTATCCTATCCTATCCTCTATCCTATCAAATCCCCTATCCTATCCTCTATCCTATCCTATCCTCTATCCTATCCTATCCTCTATCCTATCATATCGTCTATCTTATCCTCTATCCTATCCTATCCTACCCTCTATCCTATCCTATCCTCTATCCTATCCTATCTTCTCTCCTATCCTATCTTCTATCCTATCCTATCCTCTATCCTATCAAATCCCCTATCCTATCCTCTATCCTATCCTATCCTGTATCCTATCCAATCCTCTATCCTATCCTATCATCTATCATCAATCCTATCCTTTCCTGTATCCTATCCAATCCTCTATCCCATCCTATCCTCTATCCTATCCTATTCTCTATCCTATCCTATCCTCTATCCTATCCTATCCTCTATCCTATAATATCCTCTATCCTATCCTATCCTCTATCCAATCCTCTATCCTATCCTATCCTCTATTCTATCCTATCCTGTATCCTATCAAATCCCCTATCCTATCCTCTATCCTATCCTATCGTCTATTCTATCCTTCCCGTATCCTATCCAATCCTCTATCCTATCCTATCCTCTATCCTATCCTATCCTCTATCCTATCCTGTCGTCTATCCTATCGTCTATCCTATCCTATCCTCTATCCTATCCTATCCTCTATCCTATCCTATCCTCTATCCTATCCTGTCGTCTATCCTATCGTCTATCCTATCCTATCCTCTATCCTATCCTATCCTCTATCCTATCCTCTATCCTATCCTATCTTCTATCCTATCCTTTCCTCTATCCTATCCTATCCTCTATCCTATCCTCTATCCTATCCTATCCTCTATCCTATCCTATCCTCTATCCTATCCTATCCTCTATCCTATCCTATCCTCTATCCTATCCTATCCTCTATCCTATCCTATCCTCTATCCTATCCTATCGTCTATCCTATCCTATCGTCTATCCTATCCTCTATCCTATCCTATCCTCTATCCTATCCTATCCTCTATCCTATCCTATCCTCTATCCTATCCTAGCCTCTATCCTATCCTATCCTCTATCCTATCATATCCTCTATCCTATAATATCCTCTATCCTATCCTATCCTCTATCCAATCCTCTATCCTATCCTATCCTCTATTCTATCCTATCCTGTATCCTATCAAATCCCCTATCCTATCATCTATCCTATCCTATCGTCTATCCTATCCTATCCTCTATCCTATCCTATCGTCTATCCTATCGTCTATCCTATCCTATCCTCTATCCTATCCTATCCTCTATCCTATCCTATCCTCTATCCTATCCTATCCTCTATCCTATCCTATCCTCTATCCTATCCTATCCTCTATCCTATCCTATCCTATCCTCTATCCTATCAAATCCCCTATCCTATCCTCTATCCTATCCTATCATCTATCCTCTATCCTATCCAATCCTCTATCCTATCCTATCCTCTATCCTATCCTATCCTCTATCCTATCCTATCCTCTATCCTATCCTGTCCTCTATCCTATCCTATCCTCTATCCTATCCTATCCTCTATCCTATCCTATCCTCTATCCTATCCTATCCTCTATCCTATCCTATCCTCTATCCTAACCTATTCTCTAACCTATCCTCTATCCTATCCTCTATCCTATCCTATCCTCTATCCTATCCTATCCTCTATCCTATCCAATCCTCTATCCTATCCTATCCTCTATCCTATCATATCCTCTATCCTAACCTATCCCCTATCCAATCCTCTATCACATCCTATCCTCTATCCTATCCTATCCTCTATCCTATCCTGTCCTCTATCCTATCCTATCCTCTATCCTATCCTATCCTCTATCCTATCCTATCCTCTATCCTATCCTATCCTCTATCCTATCCTATCCTCTATCCTATCATATCGTCTATCTTATCCTCTATCCTATCCTATCCTACCCTCTATCCTATCCTATCCTCTATCCTATCCTATCTTCTCTCCTATCCTATCTTCTATCCTATCCTATCCTCTATCCTATCAAATCCCCTATCCTATCCTCTATCCTATCCTATCCTGTATCCTATCCAATCCTCTATCCTATCCTATCATCTATCATCAATCCTATCCTTTCCTGTATCCTATCCAATCCTCTATCCTATCCTATCCTCTATCCTATCCTCTCCTCTATCCTATCCTATCCTCTATCCTATCATATCGTCTATCTTATCCTCTATCCTATCCTATCCTACCCTCTATCCTATCCTATCCTCTATCCTATCCTATCTTCTCTCCTATCCTATCTTCTATCCTATCCTATCCTCTATCCTATCAAATCCCCTATCCTATCCTCTATCCTATCCTATCCTGTATCCTATCCAATCCTCTATCCTATCCTATCATCTATCATCAATCCTATCCTTTCCTGTATCCTATCCAATCCTCTATCCCATCCTATCCTCTATCCTATCCTATTCTCTATCCTATCCTATCCTCTATCCTATCCTATCCTCTATCCTATAATATCCTCTATCCTATCCTATCCTCTATCCAATCCTCTATCCTATCCTATCCTCTATTCTATCCTATCCTGTATCCTATCAAATCCCCTATCCTATCCTCTATCCTATCCTATCCTGTATCCTATCCAATCCTCTATCCTATCCTATCATCTATCATCAATCCTATCCTTTCCTGTATCCTATCCAATCCTCTATCCTATCCTATCCTCTATCCTATCCTCTCCTCTATCCTATCCTATCCTCTATCCTATCCTCTATCCTATAATATCCTCTATCCTATCAAATCCCCTATCCTATCCTCTATCCTATCCTATCTTCTATCCTATCCTATCCTCTATCCTATCAAATCCCCTATCCTATCCTCTATCCTATCCTATCCTCTATCCTATCCTATCCTCTATCCTATCATATCGTCTATCTTATCCTCTATCCTATCCTATCCTACCCTCTATCCTATCCTATCCTCTATCCTATCCTATCTTCTCTCCTATCCTATCTTCTATCCTATCCTATCCTCTATCCTATCAAATCCCCTATCCTATCCTCTATCCTATCAAATCCCCTATCCTATCCTCTATCCTATCCTATCCTGTATCCTATCCAATCCTCTATCCTATCCTATCATCTATCATCAATCCTATCCTTTCCTGTATCCTATCCAATCCTCTATCCCATCCTATCCTCTATCCTATCCTATTCTCTATCCTATCCTATCCTCTATCCTATCCTATCCTCTATCCTATAATATCCTCTATCCTATCCTATCCTCTATCCAATCCTCTATCCTATCCTATCCTCTATTCTATCCTATCCTGTATCCTATCAAATCCCCTATCCTATCCTCTATCCTATCCTATCGTCTATTCTATCCTTCCCGTATCCTATCCAATCCTCTATCCTATCCTATCCTCTATCCTATCCTATCCTCTATCCTATCCTGTCGTCTATCCTATCGTCTATCCTATCCTATCCTCTATCCTATCCTATCCTCTATCCTATCCTATCCTCTATCCTATCCTGTCGTCTATCCTATCGTCTATCCTATCCTATCCTCTATCCTATCCTATCCTCTATCCTATCCTCTATCCTATCCTATCTTCTATCCTATCCTTTCCTCTATCCTATCCTATCCTCTATCCTATCCTCTATCCTATCCTATCCTCTATCCTATCCTATCCTCTATCCTATCCTATCCTCTATCCTATCCTATCCTCTATCCTATCCTATCCTCTATCCTATCCTATCCTCTATCCTATCCTATCGTCTATCCTATCCTATCGTCTATCCTATCCTCTATCCTATCCTATCCTCTATCCTATCCTATCCTCTATCCTATCCTATCCTCTATCCTATCCTAGCCTCTATCCTATCCTATCCTCTATCCTATCATATCCTCTATCCTATAATATCCTCTATCCTATCCTATCCTCTATCCAATCCTCTATCCTATCCTATCCTCTATTCTATCCTATCCTGTATCCTATCAAATCCCCTATCCTATCATCTATCCTATCCTATCGTCTATCCTATCCTATCCTCTATCCTATCCTATCGTCTATCCTATCGTCTATCCTATCCTATCCTCTATCCTATCCTATCCTCTATCCTATCCTATCCTCTATCCTATCCTATCCTCTATCCTATCCTATCCTCTATCCTATCCTATCCTATCCTCTATCCTATCAAATCCCCTATCCTATCCTCTATCCTATCCTATCATCTATCCTCTATCCTATCCAATCCTCTATCCTATCCTATCCTCTATCCTATCCTATCCTCTATCCTATCCTATCCTCTATCCTATCATATCCTCTATCCTATCCTGTCCTCTATCCTATCCTATCCTCTATCCTATCCTATCCTCTATCCTATCCTATCCTCTATCCTATCCTATCCTCTATCCTATCCTATCCTCTATCCTAACCTATTCTCTAACCTATCCTCTATCCTATCCTCTATCCTATCCTATCCTCTATCCTATCCTATCCTCTATCCTATCCAATCCTCTATCCTATCCTATCCTCTATCCTATCATATCCTCTATCCTAACCTATCCCCTATCCAATCCTCTATCACATCCTATCCTCTATCCTATCCTATCCTCTATCCTATCCTGTCCTCTATCCTATCCTATCCTCTATCCTATCCTATCCTCTATCCTATCCTATCCTCTATCCTATCCTATCCTCTATCCTATCCTATCCTCTATCCTATCATATCGTCTATCTTATCCTCTATCCTATCCTATCCTACCCTCTATCCTATCCTATCCTCTATCCTATCCTATCTTCTCTCCTATCCTATCTTCTATCCTATCCTATCCTCTATCCTATCAAATCCCCTATCCTATCCTCTATCCTATCCTATCCTGTATCCTATCCAATCCTCTATCCTATCCTATCATCTATCATCAATCCTATCCTTTCCTGTATCCTATCCAATCCTCTATCCTATCCTATCCTCTATCCTATCCTCTCCTCTATCCTATCCTATCCTCTATCCTATCCTCTATCCTATAATATCCTCTATCCTATCAAATCCCCTATCCTATCCTCTATCCTATCCTATCTTCTATCCTATCCTATCCACTATCCTATCAAATCCCCTATCCTATCCTCTATCCTATCCTATCCTCTATCCTATCCTATCCTCTATCCTATCCTATTCTCCATCCTATCCTATCCTCAAGCCTATCCTATCCTCTATACTATAATATCATCTATCCTAGCCAATCCTCTATCCTATCCTCTATCCTATCCTATCCTCTAGCCTATCCTATCCTCTATCCTATCCTATCCTCTATCCTATCCTATCCTCTATCCTATCCTATCCTCTATCCTATCCTATCTTCTATCCTATCATATCCTCTATCCTATCAAATCCCCTATCCTATCCTCTATCCTATCCTATCCTCTATCCTATCATATCCTATATCCTACAATATCCTCTATCCTATCCTATCCTCTATCCAATCCTCTATCCTATCCTATCCTCTATTCTATCCTATCCTGTATCCTATCAAATCCCCTATCCTATCATCTATCCTACCCTATCGTCTATCCTATCCTATCCTCTATCCTATCCTATCGTCTATCCTATCGTCTATCCTATCCTATCCTCTATCCTATCCTATCCTCTATCCTATCCTATCCTCTATCCTATCCTATCCTCTATCCTATCCTATCTTCTATCCTATCATATCCTCTATCCTATCATATCCTCTATCCTATCAAATCCCCTATCCTATCCTCTATCCTATCCTATCCTCTATCCTATCCTATCCTCTATCCTATCCTATCTTCTATCCTATCATATCCTCTATCCTATCAAATCCCCTATCCTATCCTCTATCCTATCCTATCCTCTATCCTATCCTATCCTCTATCCTATCCTATCTTCTATCCTATCATATCCTCTATCCTATCAAATCCCCTATCCTATCCTCTATCCTATCCTATCCTCTATCCTATCATAACCTCTATCCTATAATATCCTCTATCCTATCCTATCCTCTATCCAATCCTCTATCCTATCCTATCCTCTATCCTATCCTATGGTCTATCCTATCCTCTATCCTATCCTATCCTATCCTCTATCCTATCAAATCCCCTATCCTATCCTCTATCCTATCCTATCATCTATCCTCCATCCTATCCAATCCTCTATCCTATCCTATCCTCTATCCTATCCTATCCTCTATCCTATCCTATCCTCTATCCTATCATATCCTCTATCCTATCCTGTCCTCTATCCTATCCTATCCTCTATCCTATCCTATCCTCTATCCTATCCTATCCTCTATCCTATCCTATCCTCTATCCTATCCTATCCTCTATCCTATCCTATCCTCTATCCTATCCTATCCTCTATCCTATCCTGTCCTCTATCCTATCCTATCCTCTATCCTATCCTATCCTCTATCCTATCCTATCCTCTATCCTATCCTATCCTCTATCCTATCCTATCCTCTATCCTATCCTATCCTCTATCCTATCCTATCCTCTATCCTATCCTATCCTCTATCCTATCCTATCCTCTATCCTATCCTATCCTATATCATATCCTATCCTCTGTCCTAACCTATTCTCTATCCTATCCTCTATCCTATCCTCTATCCTATCGTATCCTCTATCCTATCCTATCATCTCTCCTATCCTATCCTCTATCCTATCCTATCGTCTATCCTATCCTATCCTCTATCCTATCATATCGTCTATCTTATCCTCTATCCTATCCTATCCTACCCTCTATCCTATCCTATCCTCTATCCTATCCTATCTTCTCTCCTATCCTATCTTCTATCCTATCCTATCCTCTATCCTATCAAATCCCCTATCCTATCCTCTATCCTATCCTATCCTGTATCCTATCCAATCCTCTATCCTATCCTATCATCTATCATCAATCCTATCCTTTCCTGTATCCTATCCAATCCTCTATCCTATCCTATCCTCTATCCTATCCTCTCCTCTATCCTATCCTATCCTCTATCCTATCCTCTATCCTATAATATCCTCTATCCTATCAAATCCCCTATCCTATCCTCTATCCTATCCTATCTTCTATCCTATCCTATCCTCTATCCTATCAAATCCCCTATCCTATCCTCTATCCTATCCTATCCTCTATCCTATCCTATCCTCTATCCTATCCTATTCTCCATCCTATCCTATCCTCAAGCCTATCCTATCCTCTATACTATAATATCATCTATCCTAGCCAATCCTCTATCCTATCCTCTATCCTATCCTATCCTCTAGCCTATCCTATCCTCTATCCTATCCTATCCTCTATCCTATCCTATCCTCTATCCTATCCTATCCTCTATCCTATCCTATCTTCTATCCTATCATATCCTCTATCCTATCAAATCCCCTATCCTATCCTCTATCCTATCCTATCCTCTATCCTATCATATCCTATATCCTATAATATCCTCTATCCTATCCTATCCTCTATCCAATCCTCTATCCTATCCTATCCTCTATTCTATCCTATCCTGTATCCTATCAAATCCCCTATCCTATCATCTATCCTACCCTATCGTCTATCCTATCCTATCCTCTATCCTATCCTATCGTCTATCCTATCGTCTATCCTATCCTATCCTCTATCCTATCCTATCCTCTATCCTATCCTCTATCCTATCCTATCTTCTATCCTATCCTTTCCTCTATCCTATCCTATCCTCTATCCTATCCTCTATCCTATCCTATCCTCTATCCTATCCTATCCTCTATCCTATCCTATCCTCTATCCTATCCTATCCTCTATCCTATCCTATCCTCTATCCTATCCTATCCTCTATCCTATCCTATCCTCTATCCTATCCTATCCTCTATCCTATCCAATCCTCTATCCTATCCTATCCTCTATCCTATCATATCCTCTATCCTAACCTATCCCCTATCCAATCCTCTATCACATCCTATCCTCTATCCTATCCTATCCTCTATCCTATCCTGTCCTCTATCCTATCCTATCCTCTATCCTATCCTATCCTCTATCCTATCCTATCCTCTATCCTATCCTATCCTCTATCCTATCCTATCCTATCCTCTATCGTATCATATCGTCTATCTTATCCTCTATCCTATCCTATCCTACCCTCTATCCTATCCTATCCTCTATCCTATCCTATCTTCTCTCCTATCCTATCTTCTATCCTATCCTATCCTCTATCCTATCAAATCCCCTATCCTATCCTCTATCCTATCCTATCCTGTATCCTATCCAATCCTCTATCCTATCCTATCATCTATCATCAATCCTATCCTTTCCTGTATCCTATCCAATCCTCTATCCTATCCTATCCTCTATCCTATCCTCTCCCCTATCCTATCCTATCCTCTATCCTATCCTCTATCCTATAATATCCTCTATCCTATCAAATCCCCTATCCTATCCTCTATCCTATCCTATCTTCTATCCTATCCTATCCTCTATCCTATCAAATCCCCTATCCTATCCTCTATCCTATCCTATCCTCTATCCTATCCTATCCTCTATCCTATCCTATTCTCCATCCTATCCTATCCTCAAGCCTATCCTATCCTCTATACTATAATATCATCTATCCTAGCCAATCCTCTATCCTATCCTCTATCCTATCCTATCCTCTAGCCTATCCTATCCTCTATCCTATCCTATCCTCTATCCTATCCTATCCTCTATCCTATCCTATCCTCTATCCTATCCTATCTTCTATCCTATCATATCCTCTATCCTATCAAATCCCCTATCCTATCCTCTACCCTATCCTATCCTCTATCCTATCATATCCTATATCCTATAATATCCTCTATCCTATCCTATCCTCTATCCAATCCTCTATCCTATCCTATCCTCTATTCTATCCTATCCTGTATCCTATCAAATCCCCTATCCTATCATCTATCCTACCCTATCGTCTATCCTATCCTATCCTCTATCCTATCCTATCGTCTATCCTATCGTCTATCCTATCCTATCCTCTATCCTATCCTATCCTCTATCCTATCCTATCCTCTATCCTATCCTATCCTCTATCCTATCCTATCCTCTATCCTATCCTATCTTCTATCCTATCATATCCTCTATCCTATCAAATCCCCTATCCTATCCTCTATCCTATCCTATCCTCTATCCTATCATAACCTCTATCCTATAATATCCTCTATCCTATCCTATCCTCTATCCAATCCTCTATCCTATCCTATCCTCTATTCTATCCTATCCTATATCCTATCAAATCCCCTATCCTATCATCTATCGTATCCTATCGTCTATCCTATCCTATCCTCTATCCTATCCTATCGTCTATCCTATCGTCTATCCTATCCTATCCTCTATCCTATCCTATCCTCTATCCTATCCTATCCTCTATCCTATCCTATCCTCTATCCTATCCCAGCCTCTATCCTATCCTATCTTCTATCCTATCATATCCTCTATCCTATCAAATCCCCTATCCTATCCTCTATCCTATCCTATCCTCTATCCTGTAACCGTGTCGGTTACATACACATATACCGCACGTATCGGTCGGCGATACGACCCCACCACCGTACCATACTACGTTGTTCGCGAGTCCGGAGATAGTGAGGGATCGCGAGATATCGCGATCCTTGTCGAGTTGCGCACGCATCGATCCCCACTCGATAATGATCGAAGGAGGTCGATGCGAGCCAGCGATCGAGCACTCTACGTCTGGAAGCGGTCCGAGAAACACGCGTTTACGAATTGTGTCTGTTCGACGAAACACGGTACCCGTTCGAGGAGTCAAACCGACTCGGCAGAGCAAGGCAAACCGTCCTTCCTGCTCTCAACGCGTACGCGCCTCAAACCGAGGAGTCACGAGCGCAAACCGCGCCGTGGCACTGTCGAAACGTTTTATATAAAGCTCCGTGACTCTCGGACGTGACCGCGTAGTAGTCAAACGAAATTACATAATTTTCACTCGCCTAAAGATTGATCGAGAAATGTTTAATTATCAATTCCGAGGTGAAGCATTACTAGTGTCAGTGTAGATTACTTGCAGCGAGCAAGTCGCGAGTACTATTTAGGAGCGACGGCGAGTGGAAGGCGCCGTGTGTCGGTACGACACGATTTTGTAAAATTTAGAGAACTGCGTCGCGCAGAGATAGAAACGCGTCGCGAAGCGTGCGATTATCGCGTCGAACAGACACAGTAGATTCACTTCGTCCTTCAAGTATAAATATTAGTATGGGGTACGTATAAGTATCGTTTCAAAGATACAGTACGTACTATACGGGTCGAAGCGAGACAGTCAATCATCGCATGATCGCGGTGGTTCTTCCGAAACCTCAACAGAGCATACTCTGAGGCTACGAAACGTACCAAAGGGTAAACTCCTGGGTTCCGAGGGACTGCCGAGGTTTTCTGTGAGTCTCGTCTGGATCGAGACTATTTCACTTCGCACAATCAGGGTTCTTCTGCCGTGACCTTAATCGAGGGTACTCCGAGGCCACGCACCGTGCCAGAGGGTACTCTTCTGGGTCCCGTGGAATTACCGAGGTTTGGTGTGGGTCTCGACCAGATTCGAGGCGATTGTACTTCGTACGATCGCGGCTACTCTGTCGTGACCTTATCAGAGCTTGCTCCGAGGCCACGTATCGTGCCGAAGGGTAGACTCCTGGGTCCCGTCGAGCGACCGAGGTTTAGTGCGAGTCTCCCCCGAATCGGTACGAAAGAGCATCGCACGATCCCGAGTGTTCTGTCGTGACCTTTGTCCGAGATCACTCTGAGGCCACGTATCGTGCCAAAGGGTGAACTTATAGGTCCCGTGGAATAATCGAGGTTTAGTGCACGTCTCTACAGAATCGAGACGATCGCGCCTTGCACGATCGAGGACACTCTGCCGTGACCAATATCCGAGAACACTCCGAGGCCATGTATCATGCCAAAGGGTAGACTCGTGCGTCCCGTGGAGTGACCAAGGTTTAGTGTGCGTCTCCACTCAGGCCACTTGTCCGAACATCGTCCAGGTGCCTGGTTGGTCTGACAGGTACGACGTCGTTCGATCGCGGATTTCGGGTCAGATAGGAGCGATCGGACTTTGCACGGTCACTGACACTCTGCCGCCGCCTCGCCCGAGACTGCTTAGAGGCCACGATTACGTGCCGAAGAGCAGAATCATTGGAAGCGTGGAGTGACGGCGATTTCGTGTTTGTCTCCATCCCGATCACTCGTACGATTATCCGGCCGAGTGTAGGGACGGTCAGACGGGTCACGAACTGCTTGTCGCGGGGCGCGATCCGTGCTGAGTGATTTTCTAAACCGATTCCGAAAACCGGGCGTAGAGTCGAGCGAGCGTACCGCGAGCGTTTTTCACGCGTTCATAATACTTTGTTTATGTGTCGCGAGCCGTCGGCACGGGAGGCCGACCTATTGTTCCACACGGTACCTGGAATTAACTGTATCCAAACATACACGACGGTTCTTACGAGAATATATCATCTTTTGTTACCTTATCTGGGCTACGAATATCTCATTTAACTCGTCCATACCTCGCCGCTTTCCAGTGCCTGGAGGCACGAATCCATTCCTGCTCGCAAACGTGCAGGCTTCGAGAAATTAGGGTAGTAACCGGCCCTGCGAGACGGTTAGGGATAGTCTCGAGACGCGAAGTAGAGATACGAGTAACAGCGTACGCGAATCGGTAGAAACGGTAGGAAAGAACGGTTACAATCCTATCCTATCCTCTATCCTATCCTATCTTCTATCCTATCATATCCTCTATCCTATCAAATCCCCTATCCTATCCTCTATCCTATCCTATCCTCTATCCTATCCTATCCTCTATCCTATCATAACCTCTATCCTATAATATCCTCTATCCTATCCTATCCTCTATCCAATCCTCTATCCTATCCTATCCTCTATTCTATCCTATCCTGTATCCTATCAAATCCCCTATCCTATCCTCTATCCTATCCTATCCTCTATCCTATCCTATCCTCTATCCTATCATATCCTCTATCCTAACCTATTCTCTATCCTATCCTCTATACTATCCTCTATCCTATCCTATCCTCTATCCTATCCTATCCTCTATCCTATCCTATCCTCTATCCTATCCTATCCTCTATCCTAACCTATTCTCTAACCTATCCTCTATCCTATCCTCTATCCTATCCTATCCTCTATCCTATCCTATCCTATCCTCTATCCTATCATATCCTCCATCCTATAATATCCTCTATCCTATCCTATCCTCTATCCAATCCTCTATCCTATCCTCTATCCTATCCTATCTTCTGTCCTATCGTATCCTCTATCCTATCAAATCCCCTATCCTATCCTCTATCCTATCCTATCGGCTATCCTATCCTCTATCCTATCCTATCGGCTATCCTATCCTCTATCCTATCCTATCCTCTATCCTATCCTATCCTCTATCCTATCCTATCGTCTATCCTATCCTCTATCCTATCCTATCCTCTAGCCTATCCTATCCTCTATCCTATCCTATCCTCTATCCTATCCTATCTTCTATCCTATCATATCCTCTATCCTATCAAATCCCCTATCCTATCCTCTATCCTATCCTATCCTCTATCCTATCATATCCTCTATCCTATAATATCCGCTATCCTATCCTATCCTCTATCCAATCCTCTATCTTATCCTATCCTCTATTCTATCCTATCCTGTATCCTATCAAATCCCCTATCCTATCCTCTATCCTATCCTATGCTCTAACCTATCCAATCCCCTATCATATCCTATCCTCTATCCTATCCTATTCTCTATCCTATCCCATCTTCTATCCTATCCTATCCTCTATCCTATCAAATCCCCTATCCTATCCTCTATCCTATCCTATCCTATCTTCTATCCTATCCTATCCTCTATCCTATCCTATCCTCTATCCTATCCTATCCTCTATCCTATCCTATCCTCTATCCAATCCTATCCTCTATCCTATCCTATCCTCTATCCTATCCTATCCTCTATCCTATCCTATCGTCTATCCTATCCTCTATCCTATCCTATCCTCTATCCTATCCTATCCTCTATCCAATCCTATCCTCTATCCTATCCTATCCTCTATCCTATCCTATCCTCTATCCTATCCTATCGTCTATCCTATCCTCTATCCTATCCTATCCTGTATCCTATCCAATCCTCTATCCTATCCTATCATCTATCATCAATCCTATCCTTTCCTGTATCCTATCCAATCCTCTATCCTATCCTATCCTCTGTCCTATCCTGTCCTCTATCCTATCCTATCCTCTATCCTATCCTCTATCCTATAATATCCTCTATCCTATCAAATCCCCTATCCTATCCTCTATCCTATCCTATCCTGTAGCCTATCCAATCCTCTATCCTATCCTATCATCTACTTCAATCCTATCCTTTCCTGTATCCTATCCAATCCTCTATCCTATCAAATCCCCTATCCTATCCTCTATCCTATCCTATCCTGTATCCTATCCTATCCTCTATCCTCTATCGTATCCAATCCTCTATCCTATCCTATCCTCTATTCTATCATCTATCCTATCCTATCCTCTATAATATCGTACACTCTATCCTATAATATCATCTATCCGTTCCTATTCTCTATCCTATCCTCTATCCTATTCTCTATCCTATCCTCTATCCTATCCTCTATCCTATCCTCTATCCTATCCTATCTTCTATCCTATCTTATCCTCTATCCTATCAAATCCCCTATCCTATCCTGTATCCTATCCTATCCTCTATCCTATCCTATCGTCTATCCTATCCTCTATCCTATCCTATCCTCTATCCTATCCTATCCTCTATCCTATCCTATCCTCTATGATATCCTATCCTCTATCCTATCCTATCCTCAACCGTATCCTATCCTCTATACTATAATATCATCTATCCTAGCCAATCCTCTATCCTATCCTCTATCCTATCCTATTCTCTATCCTATCCTCTATCCTATCCTATCCCCTATCGTATCCTGTTCTGTATCCTATCCAGTCCCCTATCCTATCCTCTATCCTATCCTATCGCCTATGATATCGTATCCTCTATCCTATCCTATCCTCTATCCTATCCTAGCATCTATCCTATCCTGTCCTCTATTCTATCCTATCGTCTATCCTATCGTCTATCCTATCCTATCCTCTATCCTATCCTCAATCCTATCCTTTCCCGTATCCTATCCAATCATCTATCCTATCCTATCCTCTATCCTATCCTATCCTCTATCCTATCCTAGCCTCTATCCTATCCTATCCTCTATAGTATCCTATCCTCTATCCTATCCTATCGTATCTTCTATCCTAACCTATCATCTATCCAATCAAATCCCCTATCCTATCCTCTATCCTATCCTATCTTCTATCCTATCCTATCATCTATCCTCAATCCTATCCTATCCTCTATCCTATCCTATCCTCTATCCTATCCTATCCTCTATCCTATCCTATCCTCTATACTATCCTATCCTCTATCCTATCCTATCCTCTATCCTATCCTATCCACTATCCTTACCTATTCTCTATCCTATCCTCTATCCTATCCTCTATCCTATCCTATCCTCTATCCTATCAAATCCCCTATCCTATCCTGTATCCTATCCTATCCTCTATCCTATCCTATCGTCTATCCTATCCTCTATCCTATCCTATCCTCTATCCTATCCTATCCTCTATCCTATCCTATCCTCTATCCTATCCTATCCTCAACCGTATCCTATCCTCTATACTATAATATCATCTATCCTAGCCAATCCTCTATCCTATCCTCTATCCTATCCTCTATCCTATCCTATCCCCTATCGTATCCTGTTCTGTATCCTATCCAGTCCCCTATCCTATCCTCTATCCTATCCTATCGCCTATGATATCGTATCCTCTATCCTATCCTATCCTCTATCCTATCCTATCCTCTATCCTATCCTATCGTCTATCCTATCCTCTATCCTATCCTATCCTCTATCCTATCCTATCCTCTATCCTATCCGCAATCCTATCCTTTCCCGTATCCTATCCAATCCTCTATCCTATCCTATCCTCTATCCTATCCTATCCTCTATCCTATCATATCGTCTATCCTATCGTCTATCCTATCGTCTATCCTATCCTATCCTCTATCCTATCCTATCCTCTATCCTATCCTATCCTCTATCCTATCCTAGCCTCTATCCTATCCTATCCTCTATAGTATCCTATCCTCTATCCTATCCTATCGTATCTTCTATCCTAACCTATCATCTATCCAATCAAATCCCCTATCCTATCCTCTATCCTATCCTATCCACTATCCTAACCTATTCTCTATCCTATCCTCTATCCTATCCTCTATCCTATCATATCCTCTATCCTACCCAATCCTCTATCCTATCCTATCCTCTATCCTATCATATCCTCTATCCTATAATATCCTCTATCCTAACCTATCCCCTATCCAATCCTCTATCCCATCCTATCCTCTATCCTATCCTATCCTCTATCCTATGCTATCCTCTATCCTATCCTATCCTCTATCCTATCCTATCCTTTACCCTATCCTATCCTCTATCCTATCCTATCCTCTATCCTAACCTATCCCCTATCCAATCCTCTATCCCATCCTATCCTCTATCCTATCCTATCCTCTATCCTATCCTATCCTCTATCCTATCCTATCCTCTATCCTATCCTATCCTTTACCCTATCCTATCCTCTATCCAATCCTATCCTCTATCCTATCCTATCCTCTATCCTATCCTATCCTCTATCCTATCCTATCGTCTATCCTATCCTCTATCCTATCCTATCCTGTATCCTATCCAATCCTCTATCCTATCCTATCATCTATCATCAATCCTATCCTTTCCTGTATCCTATCCAATCCTCTATCCTATCCTATCCTCTGTCCTATCCTGTCCTCTATCCTATCCTATCCTCTATCCTATCCTCTATCCTATAATATCCTCTATCCTATCAAATCCCCTATCCTATCCTCTATCCTATCCTATCCTGTAGCCTATCCAATCCACTATCCTATCCTATCATCTACTTCAATCCTATCCTTTCCTGTATCCTATCCAATCCTCTATCCTATCAAATCCCCTATCCTATCCTCTATCCTATCCTATCCTGTATCCTATCCTATCCTCTATCCTCTATCGTATCCAATCCTCTATCCTATCCTATCCTCTATTCTATCATCTATCCTATCCTATCCTCTATAATATCGTACACTCTATCCTATAATATCATCTATCCGTTCCTATTCTCTATCCTATCCTCTATCCTATTCTCTATCCTATCCTCTATCCTATCCTCTATCCTATCCTCTATCCTATCCTATCTTCTATCCTATCTTATCCTCTATCCTATCAAATCCCCTATCCTATCCTGTATCCTATCCTATCCTCTATCCTATCCTATCGTCTATCCTATCCTCTATCCTATCCTATCCTCTATCCTATCCTATCCTCTATCCTATCCTATCCTCTATGATATCCTATCCTCTATCCTATCCTATCCTCAACCGTATCCTATCCTCTATACTATAATATCATCTATCCTAGCCAATCCTCTATCCTATCCTCTATCCTATCCTATTCTCTATCCTATCCTCTATCCTATCCTATCCCCTATCGTATCCTGTTCTGTATCCTATCCAGTCCCCTATCCTATCCTCTATCCTATCCTATCGCCTATGATATCGTATCCTCTATCCTATCCTATCCTCTATCCTATCCTAGCATCTATCCTATCCTATCCTCTATCCTATCCTATCGTCTATCCTATCCTCTATCCTATCCTATCCTCTATCCTATCCTATCCTCTATCCTATCCTCAATCCTATCCTTTCCCGTATCCTATCCAATCATCTATCCTATCCTATCCTCTATCCTATCCTATCCTCTATCCTATCCTATCGTCTATCCTATCGTCTATCCTATCCTATCCTCTATCCTATCCTATCCTCTATCCTATTCTATCCTCTATCCTATCCTAGCCTCTATCCTATCCTATCCCCTATAGTATCCTATCCTCTATCCTATCCTATCGTATCTTCTATCCTAACCTATCATCTATCCAATCAAATCCCCTATCCTATCCTCTATCCTATCCTATCCTCTATCCTATCCTATCTTCTATCCTATCCTATCATCTATCCTCAATCCTATCCTATCCTCTATCCTATCCTATCCTCTATCCTATCCTATCCTCTATCCTATCCTATCCTCTATACTATCCTATCCTCTATCCTATCCTATCCTCTATCCTATCCTATCCACTATCCTTACCTATTCTCTATCCTATCCTCTATCCTATCCTCTATCCTATCCTATCCTCTATCCTATCAAATCCCCTATCCTATCCTGTATCCTATCCTATCCTCTATCCTATCCTATCGTCTATCCTATCCTCTATCCTATCCTATCCTCTATCCTATCCTATCCTCTATCCTATCCTATCCTCTATCCTATCCTATCCTCAACCGTATCCTATCCTCTATACTATAATATCATCTATCCTAGCCAATCCTCTATCCTATCCTCTATCCTATCCTCTATCCTATCCTATCCCCTATCGTATCCTGTTCTGTATCCTATCCAGTCCCCTATCCTATCCTCTATCCTATCCTATCGCCTATGATATCGTATCCTCTATCCTATCCTATCGCCTATGATATCGTATCCTCTATCCTATCCTATCCTCTATCCTATCCTATCCTCTATCCTATCCTATCGTCTATCCTATCCTCTATCCTATCCTATCCTCTATCCTATCCTATCGTCTATCCTATCCTCTATCCTATCCTATCCTCTATCCTATCCTATCCTCTATCCTATCCTATCCTCTATGATATCCTATCCTCTATCCTATCCTATCCTCAACCGTATCCTATCCTCTATACTATAATATCATCTATCCCCTATCGTATCCTGTTCTGTATCCTATCCAGTCCCCTATCCTATCCTCTATCCTATCCTATCGCCTATGATATCGTATCCTCTATCCTATCCTATCCTCTATCCTATCCTAGCATCTATCCTATCCTATCCTCTATCCTATCCTATCGTCTATCCTATCCTCTATCCTATCCTATCCTCTATCCTATCCTATCCTCTATCCTATCCTCAATCCTATCCTTTCCCGTATCCTATCCAATCATCTATCCTATCCTATCCTCTATCCTATCCTATCCTCTATCCTATCCTATCGTCTATCCTATCGTCTATCCTATCCTATCCTCTATCCTATCCTATCCTCTATCCTATTCTATCCTCTATCCTATCCTAGCCTCTATCCTATCCTATCCTCTATAGTATCCTATCCTCTATCCTATCCTATCGTATCTTCTATCCTAACCTATCATCTATCCAATCAAATCCCCTATCCTATCCTCTATCCTATCCTATCCTCTATCCTATCCTATCTTCTATCCTATCCTATCATCTATCCTCAATCCTATCCTATCCTCTATCCTATCCTATCCTCTATCCTATCCTATCCTCTATCCTATCCTATCCTCTATACTATCCTATCCTCTATCCTATCCTATCCTCTATCCTATCCTATCCACTATCCTTACCTATTCTCTATCCTATCCTCTATCCTATCCTCTATCCTATCCTATCCTCTATCCTATCAAATCCCCTATCCTATCCTGTATCCTATCCTATCCTCTATCCTATCCTATCGTCTATCCTATCCTCTATCCTATCCTATCCTCCATCCTATCCTATCCTCTATCCTATCCTATCCTCTATCCTATCCTATCCTCTATCCTATCCTATCCTCTATCCTATCCTATCCTCAACCGTATCCTATCCTCTATACTATAATATCATCTATCCTAGCCAATCCTCTATCCTATCCTCTATCCTATCCTCTATCCTATCCTATCCCCTATCGTATCCTGTTCTGTATCCTATCCAGTCCCCTATCCTATCCTCTATCCTATCCTATCGCCTATGATATCGTATCCTCTATCCTATCCTATCCTCTATCCTATCCTATCCTCTATCCTATCCTATCGTCTATCCTATCCTCTATCCTATCCTATCCTCTATCCTATCCTATCCTCTATCCTATCCGCAATCCTATCCTTTCCCGTATCCTATCCAATCCTCTATCCTATCCTATCCTCTATCCTATCCTATCCTCTATCCTATCATATCGTCTATCCTATCGTCTATCCTATCGTCTATCCTATCCTATCCTCTATCCTATCCTATCCTCTATCCTATCCTATCCTCTATCCTATCCTAGCCTCTATCCTATCCTATCCTCTATAGTATCCTATCCTCTATCCTATCCTATCGTATCTTCTATCCTAACCTATCATCTATCCAATCAAATCCCCTATCCTATCCTCTATCCTATCCTATCCACTATCCTAACCTATTCTCTATCCTATCCTCTATCCTATCCTCTATCCTATCATATCCTCTATCCTATAATATCCTCTATCCTAACCTATCCCCTATCCAATCCTCTATCCCATCCTATCCTCTATCCTATCCTATCCTCTATCCTATGCTATCCTCTATCCTATCCTATCCTCTATCCTATCCTATCCTTTACCCTATCCTATCCTCAATCCTATCCTATCCTCTATCCTAACCTATCCCCTATCCAATCCTCTATCCCATCCTATCCTCTATCCTATCCTATCCTCTATCCTATCCTATCCTCTATCCTATCCTATCCTCTATCCTATCCTATCCTTTACCCTATCCTATCCTCTATCCTATCCTATCCTCTATCCTATCCTATCCTCTATCCTATCCTATCCTCTATCCTAACCTATTCTCTATCCTATCCTCTATCCTATCCTCTATCCTATCCTATCCTCTATCCTATCCTATCCTCTATCCTAACCTATTCTCTATCCTATCCTCTATCCTATCCTCTATCCTATCCTATCCTCTATCCTATCCAATCCTCCATCCTATCCTATCCTGTATCCTATCCTATCCTCTACCCTATCCTATCCTCTATCCTATCCTATCCTATATCCTATCCTATCCTCTGTCCTAACCTATTCTCTATCCTATCCTCTATCTTATCCTCTATCCTATCCTATCCTACCCTCTATCCTATCCTATCCTCTATCCTATCCTATCTTCTCTCCTATCCTATCTTCTATCCTATCCTATCCTCTATCCTATCAAATCCCCTATCCTATCCTCTATCCTATCCTATCATCTATCATCAATCCTATCCTTTCCTGTATCCTATCCAATCCTCTATCCTATCCTATCCTCTATCCTATCCTGTCCTCTATCCTATCCTATCCTCTATCCTATCCTCTATCCTATAATATCCTCTATCCTATCAAATCCCCTATCCTATCCTCTATCCTATCCTATCCTGTATCCTATCCAATCCTCTATCCTATTATATCATCTATCATCAATCCTATCCTTTCCTGTATCCTATCCAATCCTCTATCCTATCAAATCCCCTATCCTATCCTCTATCCTATCCTATCCTGTATCCTATCCTATCCTCTATCCTCTATCGTATCCAATCCTCTATCCTATCCTATCCTCTATTCTATCATCTATCCTATCCTATCCTCTATAATATCGTACACTCTATCCTATAATATCATCTATCCGTTCCTATTCTCTATCCTATCCTCTATCCTATTCTCTATCCTATCCTCTATCCTATCCTCTATCCTATCCTCTATCCTATCCTATCTTCTATCCTATCCTATCCTCTATCCTATCAAATCCCCTATCCTATCCTGTATCCTATCCTATCCTCTATCCTATCCTATCGTCTATCCTATCCTCTATCCTATCCTATCCTCTATCCTATCCTATTCTCTATCCTATCCTATCCTCAAGCCTATCCTATCCTCTATACTATAATATCATCTATCCTAGCCAATCCTCTATCCTATCCTCTATCCTATCCTATTCTCTATCCTATCCTCCATCCTATCCTATCCCCTATCGTATCCTGTTCTGTATCCTATCCAATCCCCTATCCTATCCTGTATCCTATCCTATCGCCTATGATATCGTATCCTCTATCCTATCCTATCCTCTATCCTACCCTATCCTCTATCCTATCCTAGCCTCTATCCTATCCTATCCTCTATCCTATCCTATCCTCTATCCTATCCTATCCTCTATCCTATCCTATCCTCTATCCTATCCCATCTTCTATCCTATCCTATCCTCTATCCTATCAAATCCCCTATCCTATCCTCTGTCCTATCCTATCCTCTATCCTATCCTATCCTCTATCCTATCAAATCCCCTATCCTATCCTCTATCCTATCAAATCCCCTATCCTATCCTCTATCCTATCCTATCCTCTATCCTATCCTATCCTCTATCCTATCCTATCGTCTATCCTATCCTCTATCCTATCCTATGCTCTATCCTATCCAATCCCCTATCATATCCTATCCTCTATCCTATCCTATTCTCTATCCTATCCCATCTTCTATCCTATCCTATCCTCTATCCTATCAAATCCCCTATCCTATCCTCTATCCTATCCTATCCTGTATCCTATCCAATCCTCTATCCTATCCTATCATCTATCATCAATCCTATCCTTTCCTGTATCCTATCCAATCCTCTATCCTATCCTATCGTCTATCCTATCCTCTATCCTATCCTATCCTCTGTCCTATCCTCCATCCTATCCTTTCCCGTATCCTATCCAATCCTCTATCCTATCCTATCCTCTATCCTATCCTATCCTCTATCCTATCCTATCGTCTATCCTATCGTCTATCCTATCCTATCCTCTATCCTATCCTATCCTCTATCCTAACCTATCCCCTATCCAATCCTCTATCCCATCCTATCCTCTATCCTATCCTATCCTCTATCCTATCCTATCCTCTATCCTATCCTATCCTCTATCCTATCCTATCCTTTACCCTATCCTATCCTCTATCCTATCCTATCCTCTATCCTATCCTATCCTCTATCCTATCCTATCCTCTATCCTAACCTATTCTCTATCCTATCCTCTATCCTATCCTCTATCCTATCCTATCCTCTATCCTATCCTATCCTCTATCCTAACCTATTCTCTATCCTATCCTCTATCCTATCCTCTATCCTATCCTATCCTCTATCCTATCCAATCCTCTATCCTATCCTATCCTCTATCCTATCCTATCCTCTACCCTATCCTATCCTCTATCCTATCCTATCCTATATCCTATCCTATCCTCTGTCCTAACCTATTCTCTATCCTATCCTCTATCCTATGCACTATCCTATCGTATCCTCTATCCTATCCTATCCTCTATCCTATCCTATCCTCTATCCTATCCTATCGTCTATCCTATCCTATCCTCTATCCTATCATATCGTCTATCTTATCCTCTATCCTATCCTATCCTACCCTCTATCCTATCCTATCCTCTATCCTATCCTATCTTCTCTCCTATCCTATCTTCTATCCTATCCTATCCTCTATCCTATCAAATCCCCTATCCTATCCTCTATCCTATCCTATCATCTATCATCAATCCTATCCTTTCCTGTATCCTATCCAATCCTCTATCCTATCCTATCCTCTATCCTATCCTGTCCTCTATCCTATCCTATCCTCTATCCTATCCTCTATCCTATAATATCCTCTATCCTATCAAATCCCCTATCCTATCCTCTATCCTATCCTATCCTCTATCCTAACCTATTCTCTATCCTATCCTCTATCCTATCCTCTATCCTATCCTATCCTCTATCCTATCCTGTCCTCTATCCTATCCTATCCTCTATCCTATCCTCTATCCTATCCTCTATCCTATCCTCTATCCTATCAAATCCCCTATCCTATCCTCTATCCTATCCTATCCTCTATCCTAACCTATTCTCTATCCTATCCTCTATCCTATTCTCTATCCTATCCTCTATCCTATCCTCTATCCTATCCTCTATCCTATCCTATCTTCTATCCTATCCTATCCTCTATCCTATCAAATCCCCTATCCTATCCTGTATCCTATCCTATCCTCTATCCTATCCTATCGTCTATCCTATCCTCTATCCTATCCTATCCTCTATCCTATCCTATTCTCTATCCTATCCTATCCTCAAGCCTATCCTATCCTCTATACTATAATATCATCTATCCTAGCCAATCCTCTATCCTATCCTCTATCCTATCCTATTCTCTATCCAATCCTCCATCGTATCCTATCCCCTATCGTATCCTGTTCTGTATCCTATCCCATCCCCTATCCTATCCTGTATCCTATCCTATCGCCTATGATATCGTATCCTCTATCCTATCCTATCCTCTATCCTATCCTATCCTCTATCCTATCCTATCCTCTATCCTATCCTAGCCTCTATCCTATCCTATCCTCTATCCTATCCTATCCTCTATCCTATCCTATCCTCTATCCTATCCCATCTTCTATCCTATCCTATCCTCTATCCTATCAAATCCCCTATCCTATCCTCTGTCCTATCCTATCCTCTATCCTATCCTATCCTCTATCCTATCAAATCCCCTATCCTATCCTCTATCCTATCAAATCCCCTATCCTATCCTCTATCCTATCCTATCCTCTATCCTATCCTATCGTCTATCCTATCCTCTATCCTATCCTATGCTCTATCCTATCCAATCCCCTATCATATCCTATCCTCTATCCTATCCTATTCTCTATCCTATCCCATCTTCTATCCTATCCTATCCTCTATCCTATCAAATCCCCTATCCTATCCTCTATCTTATCCTATCCTGTATCCTATCCAATCCTCTATCCTATCCTATCATCTATCATCAATCCTATCCTTTCCTGTATCCTATCCAATCCTCTATCCTATCCTCTATCCTATCCTATCCTCTGTCCTATCCTCCATCCTATCCTTTCCCGTATCCTATCCAATCCTCTATCCTATCCTATCCTCTATCCTATCCTATCCTCTATCCTATCCTATCGTCTATCCTATCGTCTATCCTATCCTATCCTATCCTCTATCCTATCCTATCGTCTATCCTATCCTAGCCTCTATCCTATCCTATCCTCTATAGTATCCTATCCTCTATCCTATCCTATCGTATCTTCTATCCTACCCTATCATCTATCCTATCAAATCCCCTATCCTATCCTCTATCCTATCCTATCCTGTATCCTATCCAATCCTCTATCCTATCCTATCATCTATCATCAATCCTGTATCCTATCCTAACCTCTATCCTATCCTGTCCTCTATCCTATCCTATCCTCTATCCTATCCTCTATCCTATCCTCTATCCTATAATATCCTCTATCCTATCAAATCCCCTATCCTATCCTCTATCCTATCCTATCCTGTAGCCTATCCAATCCTCTATCCTATCCTATCATCTATCATCAATCCTATCCTTTCCTGTATCCTATCCAATCCCCTATCCTATCAAATCCCCTATCCTATCCTCTATCCTATCCTATCCTGTATCCTATCCTATCCTCTATCCTCTATCGTATCCAATCCTCTATCCTATCCTATCCTCTATTCTATCATCTATCCTATCCTATCCTATATAATATCGTACACTCTATCCTATAATATCATTATTGAGGTTCCGTTTTGAATATCGCGCTTTCTGATTATACATAGCGCCATCTGTTGTAACCGGCAAAACCTCAACCGAGCGACGCCGACCTGGAGCGAGTTTTCACAGTGAAACGTTGTAGCGTGTAAACCACGTGTATTCTTTTCTTTCCACTTATTTTATTTAATAAACCTGTGTTCATCAATTATCACGAGTGTAAAGTTAATAGGTTATGGGCCCAGGTAGTTTCTGAGGCGCACTAGTGAGATAATTGAAGAAAATCTCCGCTATAATCTCGTTACGAGCGCATAAAGTTTTCGCGTCGTAAGAACGTTTTTCTCTGACAAAGATGGCGGAAAGTAGAATCGACACAGCGTCTATAAATAAATTCGATGGCAACAATTACCATCAGTGGAAGTTTCAACTGTTATGTGCATTACGAGCAAAGGGTTTGCATGGAATTGCAAAGGGAACAGAGGAAAAACCGGCGGCATTGACTGTGACGTCGACAGTAGCTGAGAAAGCAGAGGTTAAAACTTGGGAGAAGAATGATGCAACGGCCATGTTCCTGTTAACAACTGCGATGGAATTCTCCCAGATCACGCTCATCGAGAACTGCATGTCGTCCAAAGAAATCTTAGATAAGTTAGATGCGATTTATGCTCAAAAAACCGAAATTAACAAAATGTTGGCGCATGAAAGATTCTCACAGTATAAAATGAATGTAAATGATTCGATCGCTCAACATATCGCGAAAGTTGAAAATTTGGCACAACAAATAAAAGATTCGGGTGAAACGATTAGTGATACGGCAATCATGACAAAGATTCTCGGTAGTTTGCCCGCGAAGTTTAGAAGTTTTCGTCAGGCGTGGTTATCATTGGATGAAACAAAACAAACGATAAAAAATCTAATGTCGCGTTTGATCGATGAAGACACGAGTCTCACTGTGGTAGACGATTCTGAGAATGCCCTTGTCGCGTCGTCGAATGTAAAAAAGGTAGCAAACCGCGAAGAAAACAAACAGCGTACGTACACTAAGTTTGATAAATCAAAAATTATTTGTTATAAATGTCAAAAGAAAGGTCATTTTGCTAAGGAGTGTCGCGGAAAAGGTAAAAGTAGTAGGGAACAACAAAATTCTCATCAAGGTAACTATTCTGCTTTTAGCGTACTAGATAATAATGATTTAATTCCAAATTTAGATAATGAAGTGTGGATACTGGATAGCGGTGCAACGTCGCACATGACCTATCGTCGGGATTTTTTTAGCGATTTTCAAAAAATTGAGAACAACTCAGCAGTTATTTTAGGAAACGGACAAGAATTGCCTGTGAAAGGAAAAGGCAATATTAAAATCAGAAAACTGTTAGATAAGGAGTTGTATGATTCAATAATTACTGACGTCTTGTATGTACCGAATTTAGACAAAAACCTTTTTTCGGAAGGAGTAGTTACAAAGAAAGGAATGAAAATAGTTAAAGAAGGTAAATATGCCAGCCTATATGAGAATAATGTAAAAATAGCGACAGCCGAACGCGTAGAGAGTAACCTGTATCAGATGCATTTTAAAACTGTTTTGTCACAAGAGGCGAATGTAGTTATAAAAGATAGCCTACGTAAATGGCATGAGCGTCTAGGACACATTAATGTAAAATATATTAAGGAAATGGTTTCTAAGAATTTAATTCAAGGTATAGAGTTATCTGATGTAGACAGTTTCTTTTGCGAAGCGTGTATGTATGGTAAGCAACATAAGTTATCATTTGCTCCGTCAAGTCATATAAAAGCGAGACTAGGAGAACACATACATAGTGATCTTTGTGGACCAATGTCCGTTCCTTCTGTTCAAGGTGCTAGATACTTTGTATTGTTTAAGGATGATTTATCGGGCTATAGGGTGGTTTTCTTTATTAAACATAAAGATGACACGTTAAATTGTTTTGAACAATTCTGTAACTTGTCGAAAAATAAATTCGGTAATTCGGTGAAGATTTTACATGTAGATAATGGTAGAGAATACTGTAATGAGAGGTTTAAGAGTTATCTTTCAAAATCTGGTATTGAATTACAAACTACTGCCCCTTATACACCCGAACAAAACGCACGAGCGGAGCGAGACATGCGAACAATTGTAGAGAGCGCCCGGTCTATGTTGTACGCGAAAGATGCGCCGTTATATTTGTGGGCCGAGGCCGTAAATACGGCAGTATATATTTTGAACAGAACACCGACATCACAAGCGCCGAACTCGACACCGTTTGAAATATGGACGGGAAAACCTCCCGAATTAGGACATATTAAAATCTTTGGGTGTGAGGCATTCATGCATGTTCCAAAAGCATTGCGAAACAAGCTAGAGAGTAAAAGTAAGAAGCGTATTTTTGTAGGATATGAAGGAAATTCGACAAATTATCGTATATTTGATCCTGTAACGAAAAAGATTAATGTTTCGCGTAATGTTTCATTCAATGAAGATAACACTAGTTCAGACTGCAGAAAAAATATTGCAAAAATATTTATTGAAACAGATAGAGACACATTGAATGGGGTATCGCACGAAAATTTAAATGATAAAAGTCGTGAAAGTGAGCAGACAGACAATAATACAAATAGTAATGTAAGCAATGATCGTATTGTAGCTGATAATAATGATAAAGGATACTCGTTGCGACCAAAGGAATCAAGAAGACCACCAATGCGGTACGAAGCAAATTTGGCAGAAGTTTACATACCTCAAACGTTTGAACAAGCGATGCAAAGCGATGACAAAAACAAGTGGAATGAAGCGATTTCAGAAGAGATCAACGCACTTGTTAAAAATAAAACGTGGGAGGAAGTGCCTATGCCAAAGGACAAAAACGCAATCGATTCCAGATGGGTCTTTAGTATAAAATCGAGTGAAGAAGGGAATTCTCCTAGATTTAAAGCAAGATTATGTGCGAGAGGATACGCACAAGAGAAAGGTATTGATTACACTGAGACTTTCTCACCGACTGTAAGGTATGACTCAATAAGAATTTTACTAGCTACAGCAATACAAAGAAAGCTTAAAATAAAGCAATTTGATGTGAAAACTGCGTTTCTTAATGGTCATTTACGAGAAGAAGTGTACATGCTTCCGCCGGAAGGAACTGAAGTTACACCCGGTATGGTATGTAGGTTAAAAAAGGCATTGTACGGCCTGAAGCAGGCTTCTCGTCAGTGGAACGAACAATTCGATCAATTTCTGATAACAATAGGTTTCACTCAGAGTAACGCAGACAAATGTGTTTATCAGAAAACTACTAATAATTCCAAAATATTTCTTGCATTATATGTAGATGATGGCCTGCTAATGAGCGACAACGAAGCCGAACTTCAATTAATTATCTCTCAATTGAAGGCGAACTTTGAAATCACGACATGTGATCAGGTACGATGTTTCGTTGGCATGGAGATTCTACATGATGAAAAGGAAGGAACGATATTAATTCATCAGAGAAATTATATCAACAAGATTATTAAGAAATTCAATATGGAAGATGCCAATGGAGTTAACACACCTGCTGATAATAATGTACAACTAAAAACAATAGAGGAAGTAAACACGAAACGGGAAGTACCGTACAGAGAAGTTGTAGGCAGCTTGATATTTGCTGCTATAGTCACGAGGCCAGACATTGCATATGCAGTGGGAGTTGCAAGCCGTTTTTTGGATAAACATGGAGACTCTCACTGGAATGCTGTCAAAAGAATCATCAGGTACCTCAAGAATACAATAGATTATGGAATTCTCTACACAAGGGATCAGGGGTCAGAAATAATACAAGGATACTCTGATTCGGATTTCGCAAATGATGTGGATACAAGGAAATCAGTGACTGGTTATGTTTTCAAGATGAGCGGTGGATCAGTAACATGGAACAGTCAACGCCAGTCAACAGTTTCCCTGTCAACTACAGAGGCAGAATACATTGCAGCATCATGTGCGGTTAAAGAAGCCATGTGGATACGTCAGTTGTTACGCGACTTACAAGAATCCATTATTAAACCGACACCGATTTTTATGGATAATAAGAGTGCAATAAAATTGGTACACAATGCGGAATTTCATAAGAGAACAAAACATATAGATGTACGTTACCATTATATTCGTGAAAAATATGTTAGTGGCGATATAGGTGTTTCTTATGTAACAAGCAAGGATCAAATCGCGGATATCTTAACTAAAGCGATTCCTTGTAACCAATTTGAAATATTACGAGCCAAACTAGGTGTAAGAAAGATGTAAAGTTTGATTGTGAACTTACTGTTTATGTGATTTGCTAGAATTACCAAAAGATAAATAAGTATATGTTTTTTTTTTGTTTGGTTCGTTGATGTATCTAAAAGAAAAAAAAAATTGTAGTACTGTAAAACTGTTATATTGTAAACATGTTAGAAAGCACTCAATTAGTGGGAGTATTGAGGTTCCGTTTTGAATATCGCGCTTTCTGATTATACATAGCGCCATCTGTTGTAACCGGCAAAACCTCAACCGAGCGACGCCGACCTGGAGCGAGTTTTCGCAGTGAAACGTTGTAGCGTGTAAACCACGTGTATTCTTTTCTTTCCACTTATTTTATTTAATAAACCTGTGTTCATCAATTATCACGAGTGTAAAGTTAATAATCATCTATCCGTTCCTATTCTCTATCCTATCCTCTATCCTATTCTCTATCCTATCCTCTATCCTATCCTCTATCCTATCCTCTATCCTATCCTATCTTCTATCCTATCCTATCCTCTATCCTATCAAATTCCCTATCCTATCCTGTATCCTATCCTATCCTCTATCCTATCCTATCGTCTATCCTATCCTCTATCCTATCCTATCCTCTATCCTATCCTATCCTCTATCCTATCCTATCCTCAACCCTATCCTATCCTCTATACTATAATATCATCTATCCTAGCCAATCCTCTATCCTATCCTATTCTCTATCCTATCCTCTATACTATAATATCATCTATCCTAGCCAATCCTCTATCCTATCCTATTCTCTATCCTATCCTCTATCCTATCCTATGCCCTATCGTATCCTGTTCTGTATCCTATCCAATCCCCTATCCTATCCTCTATCCTATCCTATCCTGTATCCTATCCTATCCTCTATCCTCTATCGTATCCAATCCTCTATCCTATCCTATCCTCTATTCTATCATCTATCCTATCCTATCCTCTATAATATCGTACACTCTATCCTATAATATCACCTATCCGTTCCTATTCTCTATCCTATCCTCTATCCTATCCTCTATCCTATCCCCTATCCTGTCCTATCTTCTATGCTATCCTATCCTGTATCCTATCAAATCCCCTATCCTATCCTGTATCCTATCCTATCCTCTATCCTATCCTATCGTCTATCCTATCCTCTATCCTATCCTATCCTCTATCCTATCCTATCCTCTATCCTATCCTATCCTCTATCCTATCCTATCCTCTATCCTATCCTATCCTCTATCCTATCCTATCCTCAACCCTATCCTATCCTCTATACTATAATATCAACTATCCTAGCCAATCCTCTATCCTATCCTCTATACTATCCTATTCTCTATCATATCCTCTATCCTATCCTATCCCCTATCGTATCCTGTTCTGTATCCTATCCAGTCCCCTATCCTATCCTCTATCCCATCCTATCGCCTATGATATCGTATCCTCTATATTATCCTATCCTCTATCCTATCCTATCCTCTATCCTATCCCATCTTCTATCCTATCCTATCCTCTATCCTATCAAATCCCCTATCCTATCCTCTGTCCTATCCTATCCTCTATCCTATCCGATCCTCTATCCTATCAAACCCCTATCCTATCCTCTATCCTATCAAATCCCCTATCCTATCCCCTATCATATCCTATCCTCTATCCTATCCTATTCTCTATTCTATCCCATCTTCTATCCTATCCTATCCTCTATCCTATCAAATCCCCTACCCTATCCTCTATCCTATCCTATCCTGTATCCTATCCAATCCTCTATCCTATCCTATCATCTATCATCAATCCTATCCTTTCCTGTATCCTATCCAATCCTCTATCCTATCCTATCGTCTATCCTATCCTCTATCCTTCCTATCCTCTATCCTATCCTATCCTCTATCCTATCCTCAATCCTATCCTTTCCCGTATCCTATCCAATCCTCTATCCTATCCTATCCTCTATCCTATCCTATCCTCTATCCTATCCTATCCTCTATCCTATCCTATCGTCTATCCTATCGTCTATCCTATCCTATCCTCTATCCTATCCTATCCTCTATCCTATCCTATCCTCTATCCTATCCTAGCCTCTAACCTATCCTATCCTCTATAGTATGATATCCTCTATCCTATCCTATCGTATCTTCTATCCTAACCTATCATCTATCCAATCAAATCCCCTATCCTATCCTCTATCCTATCTTATTCTCTATCCTATCCTATCTTCTATCCTATCCTATCATCTATCCTCAATCCTATCCTATCCTCTATCCTAACCTATTCTCTATCCTATCCTCTATCCTATTCTCTATCCTATCGTATCCTCTATCCTATCCTATCCTCTATCCTATCCTATCGTCTATCCTATCCTATCCTCTATCCTATCATATCGTCTATCTTATCCGCTATCCTATCCTATCCTCTATCCTATCCTATCTTCTATCCTATCCTATCTTCTATCCTATCCTATCCTCTATCCTATCAAATCCCCTATCCTATCCTCTATCCTATCCTTTCCTGTATCCTATCCAATCCTCTATCCTATCCTATCCTCTATCCTATCCTGTCCTCTATCCTATCCTATCCTCTATCCTATCCTCTATCCTATAATATCCTCTATCCTATCAAATCCCCTATCCTATCCTCTATCCTATCCTATCCTGTATCCTATCCTATCCTCTATCCTCTATCGTATCCAATCCTCTATCCTATCCTATCCTCTATTCTATCATCTATCCTATCCTATCCTCTATAATATCGTACACTCTATCCTATAATATCATCTATCCGTTAATATTCTCTATCCTATCCTCTATCCTATTCTCTATCCTATCCTCTATCCTATCCTCTATCCTATCCTCTATCCTATCCTATCTTCTATCCTATCCTATCCTCTATCCTATCCTCTATCCTATCCTATCCCCTATCGTATCCTGTTCTGTATCCTATCCAATCCCCTATCCTATCCTCTATCCCATCCTATCGCCTATGATATCGTATCCTCTATCCTATCCTATCCTCTATCCTATCCTATCCTCTATCCTATCCCATCTTCTATCCTATCCTATCCTCTATCCTATCAAATCCCCTATCCAATCCTCTGTCCTATCCTATCCTCTATCCTATCCTATCCTCTATCCTATCAAATCCCCTATCCTATCCTCTATCCTATCAAATCCCCTATCCTATCCCCTATCATATCCTATCCTCTACCCTATCCTATTCTCTATTCTATCCCATCTTCTATCCTATCCTATCCTCTATCCTATCAAATCCCCTATCCTATCCTCTATCCTATCCTATCCTGTATCCTATCCAATCCTCTATCCTATCCTATAATCTATCATCAATCCTATCCTTTCCTGTATCCTATCCAATCCTCTATCCTATCCTATCGTCTATCCTATCCTCTATCCTATCCTATCCTCTATCCTATCCTATCCTCTATCCTATCCTATCCTCTATCCTATCCTCAATCCTATCCTTTCCCGTATCCTATCCAATCCTCTATCCTATCAAATCCCCTATCCTATCCTCTATCCTATCATATCCTCTATCCTATAATATCCTCTATCCTATCCTATCCTCTATCCAATCCTCTATCCTATCCTATCCTATATTCTATCCTATCCTGTATCCTATCAAATCCCCTATCCTATCCTCTATCCTATCCTATCGTCTATCCTATCCTATCCTCTATCCTATCCTATCGTCTATCCTATCGTCTATCCTATCCTCTATCCTATCCTATCCTCTATCCTATCCTATCCTATCCTCTATCCTATCCTGTATCCTATCCAATCCTCTATCCTATCCTATCATCTATCCTCAATCCTATCCTTTCCTGTATCATATCCAATCCTCTATCCTATCCTGTCCTCTATCCTATCCTATCCTCTATCCTATCCTATCCAATCCCGTATCCTATCCTCTATTCTATCCTATCCTGTATCCAATCCTATCCACAATCCTATCCTTTCCTGTATCCTATCCTATCCTCTATCCTATCGTATCCTCTATCCTATCCTATCCTCTATCCTATTCTATCCTCTATCCTATCCAATCCTCTATCCTATTCTATCCTCTATCCTATCCTCTATCCTATCCTATCCTCTATCCTATCCTATCCTCTATCCTATCCTCTATCCTATCCTCTATCCTATCCTATCCTCTATCCTATCCTAGCCTCTATCCTATCCTCTATAGTATCCTATCCTCTATCCTATCCTATCGTATCTTCTATCCTAACCTATCATCTATCCAATCAAATCCCCTATCCTATCCTCTATCCTATCTTATCCTCTATCCTATCCTCTATCCTATAATATCCTCTATCCTATCAAATCCCCTATCCTATCCTCTATCCTATCCTATCCTGTATCCTATCCTATCCTCTATCCTCTATCGTATCCAATCCTCTATCCTATCCTATCCTCTATTCTATCTTCTATCCTATCCTATCCTGTATCCTATCAAATCCCCTATCCTATCCTGTATCCTATCCTATCCTCTATCCTATCCTATCCTCTATCCTATCCTATCCTCTATCCTATCCTATCCTCTATCCTATCCTATCCTCTATCCTATCCTATCCTCTATCCTATCCTATCCTCTATCCTATCCTATCCTCTATCCTATCCTATCCTCAACACTATCCTATCCTCTATACTATAATATCATCTATCCTAGCCAATCCTCTATCCTATCCTCTATACTATCCTATTCTCTATCATATCCTCTATCCTATCCTATCCCCTATCGTATCCTGTTCTGTATCCTATCCAATCCCCTATCCTATCCTCTATCCCATCCTATCGCCTATGATATCGTATCCTCTATATTATCCTATCCTCTATCCTATCCTATCCTCTATCCTATCCCATCTTCTATCCTATCCTATCCTCTATCCTATCAAATCCCCTATCCTGTCCTCTATCCTATCAAATCCCCTATCCTATCCCCTATCATATCCTATCCTCTATCCTATCCTATCCTCTATCCTATCCTATCCTCAACCCTATCCTATCCTCTATACTATAATATCATCTATCCTAGCCAATCCTCTATCCTATCCTCTATACTATCCTATTCTCTATCATATCCTCTATCCTATCCTATCCCCTATCGTATCCTGTTCTGTATCCTATCCAATCCCCTATCCTATCCTCTATCCCATCCTATCGCCTATGATATCGTATCCTCTATATTATCCTATCCTCTATCCTATCCTGTTCTGTATCCTATCCAATCCCCTATCCTATCCTCTATCCCATCCTATCGCCTATGATATCGTATCCTCTATATTATCCTATCCTCTATCCTATCCTATCCTCTATCCTATCCCATCCTCTATCCTATCCTATCATCTATCATCAATCCTATCCTTTCCTGTATCCTATCCAATCCTCTATCCTATCCTATCCTCTATCCTATCCTCAATCCTATCCTTTCCCGTATCCTATCCAATCCTCTATCCTATCCTATCCTCTATCCTATCCTATCGTCTATCCTATCGTCTATCCTATCCTATCCTCTATCCTATCCTATCCTCTATCCTATCCTATCCTCTATCCTATCCTAGCCTCTAACCTATCCTATCCTCTATAGTATCCTATCCTCTATCCTATCCTATCGTATCTTCTATTATAACCTATCATCTATCCAATAAAATCCCCTATCCTATCCTCTATCCTATCTTATTCTCTATCCTATCCTATCTTCTATCCTATCCTATCATCTATCCTCAATCCTATCCTATCCTCTATCCTAACCTATTCTCTATCCTATCCTCTATCCTATTCTCTATCCTATCGTATCCTCTATCCTATCCTATCCTCTATCCTATCCTATCCTCTATCCTATCCTATCGTCTATCCTATCCTATCCTCTATCCTATCATATCGTCTATCTTATCCTCTATCCTATCCTATCCTCTATCCTATCCTATCCTCTATCCTATCCCATCTTCTATCGTATCCTATCCTCTATCCTATCAAATCCCCTATCCTATCCTCTGTCCTATCCTATCCTCTATCCTATCCTATCCTCTATCCTATCCTATCCTGTATCCTATCGAATCCTCTATCCTATCCTATCATCTATCATCAATCCTATCCTTTCCTGTATCCTATCCAATCCTCTATCCTATCCTATCGTCTATCCTATCCTCTATCCTATCCTATCCTCTATCCTATGATATCCTCTATCCTATCCTCAATCCTATCCTTTCCCGTATCCTATCCAATCCTCTATCCTATCAAATCCCCTATCCTATCCTCTATCCTATCATATCCTCTATCCTATAATATCCTCTATCCTATCCTATCCTCTATCCAATCCTCTATCCTATCCTATCCTATATTCTATCCTATCCTATCCTCTATCCTATCCTGTATCCTATCCAATCCTCTATCCTATCCTATCATCTATCCTCAATCCTATCCTTTCCTGTATCATATCCAATCCTCTATCCTATCCTGTCCTCTATCCTATCCTATCCTCTATCCTATCCTATCCAATCCCGTATCCTATCCTCTATTCTATCCTATCCTGTATCCAATCCTATCCACAATCCTATCCTTTCCTGTATCCTATCCTATCCTCTATCCTATCGTATCCTCTATCCTATCCTATCCTCTATCCTATTCTATCCTCTATCCTATCCAATCCTCTATCCTATTCTATCCTCCATCCTATCCTCTATCCTATCCTATCCTCTATCCTATTCTATCCTCTATCCTATCCTCTATCCTATCCTCTATCCTATCCTATCTTCTATCCTATCCTATCCTCTATCCTATCCTATCGTCTATCCTATCCTATCCTCTATCCTATCCTATCCTCTATCCTATCCTATCCTCAACCCTATCCTATCCTCTATACTATAATATCATCTATCCTAGCCAATCCTCTATCCTATCCTCTATACTATCCTATTCTCTATCCTATCCTCTATCCTATCCTATCCCCTATCGTATCCTGTTCTGTATCCTATCCAAACCCCTATCCTATCCTCTATCCCATCCTATCGCCTATGATATCGTATCCTCTATCCTATCCTATCCTCTATCCTATCCTATCCTCTATCCTATCCCATCTTCTATCCTATCCTATCCTCTATCCTATCAAATCCCCTATCCTATCCTCTGTCCTATCCTATCCTCTATCCTATCCTATCCTCTATCCTATCAAATCCCCTATCCTATCCTCTATCCTATCAAATCCCCTATCCTATCCCCTATCATATCCTATCCTCTATCCTATCCTATCGTCTATCCTATCCTATCCTCTATCCTATCCTATCCTCTATCCTATCCTATCCTCAACCCTATCCTATCCTCTATACTATAATATCATCTATCCTAGCCAATCCTCTATCCTATCCTCTATACTATCCTATTCCCTATCCTATCCTCTATCCTATCCTATCCCCTATCGTATCCTGTTCTGTATCCTATCCAAACCCCTATCCTATCCTCTATCCCATCCTATCGCCTATGATATCGTATCCTCTATCCTATCCTATCCTCTATCCTATCCTATCCTCTATCCTATCCCATCTTCTATCCTATCCTATCCTCTATCCTATCAAATCCCCTATCCTATCCTCTGTCCTATCCTATCCTCTATCCTATCCTATCCTCTATCCTATCAAATCCCCTATCCTATCCTCTATCCTATCAAATCCCCTATCCTATCCCCTATCATATCCTATCCTCTATCCTATCCTATTCTCTATTCTATCCCATCTTCTATCCTATCCTATCCTCTATCCTATCAAATCCCCTATCCTATCCTCTATCCTATCCTATCCTGTATCCTATCCAATCCTCTATCCTATCCTATCATCTATCATCAATCCTATCCTTTCCTGTATCCTATCCAATCCTCTATCCTATCCTATCGTCTATCCTATCCTCTATCCTATCCTATCCTCTATCCTATCCTATCCTCTATCCTATCCTATCCTCTATCCTATCCTATCCTCTATCCTATCCTATCCTCTATCCTATCCTCAATCCTATCCTTTCCCGTATCCTATCCAATCCTCTATCCTATCAAATCCCCTATCCTATCCTCTATCCTATCATATCCTCTATCCTATAATATCCTCTATCCTATCCTATCCTCTATCCAATCCTCAATCCTATCCTTTCCCGTATCCTATCCAATCCTCTATCCTATCCAATCCCCTATCCTATCCTCTATCCTATCATATCCTCTATCCTATAATATCCTCTATCCTATCCTATCCTCTATCCAATCCTCTATCCTATCCTATCCTATATTCTATCCTATCCTGTATCCTATCAAATCCCCTATCCTATCCTCTATCCTATCCTATCGTCTATCCTATCCTATCCTCTATCCTATCCTATCGTCTATCCTATCCTCTATCCTATCCTATCCTATCCTCTATCCTATCCTGTATCCTATCCAATCATCTATCCTATCCTATCTTCTATCCTCAATCCTATCCTTTCCTGTATCATATCCAATCCTCTATCCTATCCTGTCCTCTATCCTATCCTATCCTCTATCCTATCCTATCCAATCCCGTATCCTATCCTCTATTCTATCCTATCCTGTATCCAATCCTATCCACAATCCTATCCTTTCCTGTATCCTATCCTATCCTCTATCCTATCCTATCCAATCCCGTATCCTATCCTCTATTCTATCCTATCCTGTATCCAATCCTATCCACAATCCTATCCTTTCCTGTATCCTATCCTATCCTCTATCCTATCAAATCCTCTGTCCTATCCTATCCTCTATCCTATAAAATCCCCTATCCTATCCTCTGCCCTATCCTATCCTCTATGATATCCTATCCGCTATCCTATCCTATCCTCTATCCTATCCTACCCTCTATCCTATTCTATCCTCTATCCTATCCTCTATCCTATCGTATCCTCTATCCTATCCTATCCTCTATCCTATTCTATCCTCTATCCTATCCAATCCTCTATCCTATCCTATCCTCTATCCTAGCCTATCCTCTATCCTATCCTCTACTTTATCCTATCCTCTATCCTATCAAATCCCCTATCCTATCCTCTATCCTATCCTATCCTGTATCCTATCCAATCCTCTATCCTATCCTGTATCCTATCCAATCCTCTATCCTATTCTATCCTCTATCCTATCCTATCCTCTATCCTAGCCTATCCTCTATCCTATCCTCTACTTTATCCAAACCTCTATCCTATCAAATCCCCATACTATCCTCTATCCTATCCTATCGTCTGTCCTATCCTATCCTCTATCCTATCCTATCTTCTATCCTATCCTATCCTCTATCCTATCAAATCCCTATACTATCCTCTATCCTATCCTATCCTCTATCCTATCCTATCCTCTATCCTAGCCTATCCTCTATCCTATCAAATCCTCTATCCTATCCTATCCTATCCTCTATCCTATAATACCGTCTATCCTATCCTCTATCCTATCCTATCCTCTATCCTATTCTATCCTCTATCCTATCCTATCCTCTATCCTATCCTCTGCCCTATCCTATCCTCTATCCTATCCTATCCGCTATCCTATCCTACCGTCTATCCAATCCTCTATCCTATCCTATCCTCTATCCTATTCTATCCTCTATCCTATCCTCTATCCTATCCTATCCTCTATCCTATCCTATCCTCTATCCTATCCTATCTTCTATCCTATCCTATCCTCTATCCTATCAAATCCCTATACTATCCTCTATCCTATCCTATCCTCTATCCTATCCTATCCTCTATCCTAGCCTATCCTCTATCCTATCAAATCCTCTATCCTATCCTATCCTATCCTCTATCCTATAATACCGTCTATCCTATCCTCTATCCTATCCTATCCTCTATCCTATTCTATCCTCTATCCTATCCTATCCTCTATCCTATCCTATCCTCTATCCTATCCTATCCTCTATCCTATCAAATCCCCTATCCTATTCTCTGCCCTATCCTATCCTCTATCCTATCCTATCTTCTATCCTATCGTATCCTCTATCCTATCCTATCCTCTATCCTACGCTATCCTCTATCCTATCCAATCCTCTATCCTATCCTATCCTCTATCCTATCCTATCCTCTATCCTATCAAATCCCCTATCCTATTCTCTGCCCTATCCTATCCTCTATCCTATCCTATCCTCTATCCTATCGTATCCTCTATCCTATCCTATCCTCTATCCTATCGTATCCTCTATCCTATCCTATCCTCTATCCTATTCTATCCTCTATCCTATCCAATCCTCTATCCTATTCTATCCTCTATCCTATCCTCTATCCTATCCTATCCTCTATCCTAGCCTATCCTCTATCCTATCCTCTACTTTATCCTATCCTCTATCCTATCAAATCCCCTATCCTATCCTCTATCCTATCCTATCCTGTATCCTATCCAATCCTATATCCTATTCTGTATCCTATCCAATCCTCTATCCTATTCTATCCTCTATCCTATCCTCTATCCTATCCTATCCTCTATCCTAGCCTATCCTCTATCCTATCCTCTACTTTATCCAAACCTCTATCCTATCAAATCCCTATACTATCCTCTATCCTATCCTATCGTCTGTCCTATCCTATCCTCTATCCTATCCTATCCTCTATCCTATAAAATCCCCTATCCTATCCTCTGCCCTATCCTATCCTCTATCCTATCCTATCCGCTATCCTATCCTACCGTCTATCCAATCCTCTATCCTATCCTATCCTCTATCCTATTCTATCCTCTATCCTATCCTCTATCCTATCCTATCCTCTATCCTATCCTCTATCCTATCGTATCCTCTATCCTATCCTATCCTCTATCCTATTCTATCCTCTATCCTATCCAATCCTCTATCCTATTCTATCCTCTATCCTATCCTCTATCCTATCCTATCCTCTATCCTAGCCTATCCTCTATCCTATCCTCTACTTTATCCTATCCTCTATCCTATCAAATCCCCTATCCTATCCTCTATCCTATCCTATCCTGTATCCTATCCAATCCTCTATCCTATCCTGTATCCTATCCAATCCTCTATCCTATTCTATCCTCTATCCTATCCTATCCTCTATCCTAGCCTATCCTCTATCCTATCCTCTACTTTATCCAAACCTCTATCCTATCAAATCCCTATACTATCCTCTATCCTATCCTATCGTCTGTCCTATCCTATCCTCTATCCTATCCTATCCTCTATCCTATAAAATCCCCTATCCTATCCTCTGCCCTATCCTATCCTCTATCCTATCCTATCCGCTATCCTATCCTACCGTCTATCCAATCCTCTATCCTATCCTATCCTCTATCCTATTCTATCCTCTATCCTATCCTCTATCCTATCCTATCCTCTATCCTATCCTATCCTCTATCCTATCCTATCTTCTATACTATCCTATCCTCTATCCTATCAAATCCCTATACTATCCTCTATCCTATCCTATCCTCTATCCTATCCTATCCTCTATCCTAGCCTATCCTCTATCCTATCAAATCCTCTATCCTATCCTATCCTATCCTCTATCCTATAATACCGTCTATCCTATCCTCTATCCTATCCTATCCTCTATCCTATTCTATCCTCTATCCTATCCTATCCTCTATCCTATCCTATCCTCTATCCTATCAAATCCCCTATCCTATTCTCTGCCCTATCCTATCCTCTATCCTATCCTATCCTCTATCCTATCGTATCCTCTATCCTATCCTATCCTCTATCCTACGCTATCCTCTATCCTATCCAATCCTCTATCCTATCCTATCCTCTATCCTATCCTATCATCTATCCTATCCTATCCTCTATCCTATCCTGTCCTCTATCCTATCCTATCGTCTATCCTATCCTATCTTCTATCCTATCCTATCCTCTATCCTATCCTCTAACCAATCCTCTATCCTATCCTATCCTCTATCCTATCCTCTAACCAATCCTCTATCCTATCCTATCCTCTATCCTATCCTATCCTCTATCCTATCCTATCCTCTATCCTATCCTATCCTCTATCCTATCCTATCGTCTATCCTATCCTATCCTCTATCCTATCAAATCCCCTATCCTATCCTCTGTCCTATCCTATCCTCTATCCTATCCTACCCTCCATCCTATCCTATCCTCTATCCTATCCTATCCTCTATCCTATCCTACCGTCTATCCAATCCTCTATCCTATCCTTTCCTCTATCCTATTCTATCCTCTATCCTATCCTATCCTCTATCCTATCCTATCCTCTATCCTATATAATCCCCTATCCTATCCTCTGCCCTATCCTATCCTCTATCCTATCCTATCCGCTATCCTATCCTCTATCCTATCCTATCCTCTATCCTATCCTATCCTCTATCCTATCCTATCCTCTATCCTATCCTATCCTCTATCCTATCCTATCCTCTATCCTATCCTATCCTCTATCCTATAAAATCCCCTATCCTATCCTCTGCCCTATCCTATCCTCTATCCTATCCTATCCTATCCGCTATCCTATCCTATCCTCTATCCTATCATATCCTCTATCCTATCCTATCCTCTATCCTATCCTATCCTATCCTCTATCCTATCCTATCCTCTATCCTATCCTATCCTCTATCCTATCCTATCCTCTATCCTATCCTATCCTCTATCCTATCAAATCCCATATCCTATCCTCTGTCCTATCCTATCCTCTATCCTATCCTACCCTCTATCCTGTCCTATCCTCTATCCTATCCTATCCTCTATCCTATCCTACCGTCTATCCAATCCTCTATCCTATCCTTTCCTCTATCCTATTCTATCCTCTATCCTATTCTATCCTCTATCCTATCCTCTATCCTATCCTATCCTCTATCCTAGCCTATCCTCTATCCTATCCTCTACTTTATCCTATCCTCTATCCTATCAAATCCCCTATCCTATCCTCTATCCTATCCTATCCTGTATCCTATCCAATCCTCTATCCTATCCTGTATCCTATCCAATCCTCTATCCTATTCTATCCTCTATCCTATCCTCTATCCTATCCTATCCTCTATCCTAGCCTATCCTCTATCCTATCCTCTACTTTATCCAAACCTCTATCCTATCAAATCCCTATACTATCCTCTATCCTATCCTATCGTCTGTCCTATCCTATCCTCTATCCTATCCTATCCTCTATCCTATAAAATCCCCTATCCTATCCTCTGCCGTATCCTATCCTCTATCCAGTCCTATCCGCTATCCTATCCTACCGTCTATCCAATCCTCTATCCTATCCTATCCTCTATCCTATTCTATCCTCTATCCTATCCTCTATCCTATCCTATCCTCTATCCTATTCTATCCTCTATCCTATCCTATCTTCTATCCTATCCTATCCTCTATCCTATCAAATCCCTATACTATCCTCTATCCTATCCTATCCTCTATCCTATCCTATCCTCTATCCTAGCCTATCCTCTATCCTATCAAATCCTCTATCCTATCCTATCCTATCCTCTATCCTATAATACCGTCTATCCTATCCTCTATCCTATCCTATCCTCTATCCTATTCTATCCTCTATCCTATCCTATCCTCTATCCTATCCTATCCTCTATCCTATCAAATCCCCTATCCTATTCTCTGCCCTATCCTATCCTCTATCCTATCCTATCCTCTATCCTATCGTATCCTCTATCCTATCCTATCCTCTATCCTACGCTATCCTCTATCCTATCCAATCCTCTATCCTATCCTATCCACTATCCTATCCTATCATCTATCCTATCCTATCCTCTATCCTATCCTGTCCTCTATCCTATCCTATCGTCTATCCTATCCTATCTTCTATCCTATCCTATCCTCTATCCTATCCTCTATCCAATCCTCTATCCTATCCTATCCTCTATCCTATCCTATCCTCTATCCTATCCTATCCTCTATCCTATCCTATCCTCTATCCTATCCTATCGTCTATCCTATCCTATCCTCTATCCTATCAAATCCCCTATCCTATCCTCTGTCCTATCCTATCCTCTATCCTATCCTACCCTCTATCCTATCCTATCCTCTATCCTATCCTATCCTCTATCCTATCCTACCGTCTATCCAATCCTCTATCCTATCCTTTCCTCTATCCTATTCTATCCTCTATCCTATTCTATCCTCTATCCTATCCTATCCTCTATCCTATAAAATCCCCTATCCTATCCTCTGCCCTATCCTATCCTCTATCCTATCCTATCCGCTATCCTATCCTCTATCCTATCCTATCCTCTATCCTATCCTATCCTCTATCCTATCCTATCCTCTATCCTATCCTATCCTCTATCCTATCCTATCCTCTATCCTATCCTATCCTCTATCCTACCCTATCCTATCCTCTATCCTATCCTATCCTCTATCCTATCCTATCCTCTATCCTATCCTATCCTCTATCCTATCCTATCCTCTATCCTATCCTATCCTCTATCCTATCCTATCCTCTATCCTATCCTATCCTCTATCCTATCCTCTATCCTATCCTCTATCCTATCCTCTATACTATCCTATCGTCTATCCTATCCTATCAAATCCCCTATCCTATCCTCTGTCCTATCCTATCCTCTATCCTATCCTATCCTCTATCCTATCAAATCCCTATACTATCCTCTATCCTATCCTATCCTCTATCCTATCCTATCCTCTATCCTAGCCTATCCTCTATCCTATCAAATCCTCTATCCTATCCTATCCTATCCTCTATCCTATAATACCGTCTATCCTATCCTCTATCCTATCCTATCCTCTATCCTATTCTATCCTCTATCCTATCCTATCCTCTATCCTATCCTATCCTCTATCCTATCAAATCCCCTATCCTATTCTCTGCCCTATCCTATCCTCTATCCTATCCTATCCTCTATCCTATCGTATCCTCTATCCTATCCTATCCTCTATCCTACGCTATCCTCTATCCTATCCAATCCTCTATCCTATCCTATCCACTATCCTATCCTATCATCTATCCTATCCTATCCTCTATCCTATCCTGTCCTCTATCCTATCCTATCGTCTATCCTATCCTATCTTCTATCCTATCCTATCCTCTATCCTATCCTCTATCCAATCCTCTATCCTATCCTATCCTCTATCCTATCCTATCCTCTATCCTATCCTATCCTCTATCCTATCCTATCCTCTATCCTATCCTATCGTCTATCCTATCCTATCCTCTATCCTATCAAATCCCCTATCCTATCCTCTGTCCTATCCTATCCTCTATCCTATCCTACCCTCTATCCTATCCTATCCTCTATCCTATCCTATCCTCTATCCTATCCTACCGTCTATCCAATCCTCTATCCTATCCTTTCCTCTATCCTATTCTATCCTCTACCCTATTCTATCCTCTATCCTATCCTATCCTCTATCCTATAAAATCCCCTATCCTATCCGCTGCCCTATCCCATCCTCTATCCTATCCTATCCGCTATCCTATCCTATCCTCTATCCTATCCTACCCTCTATCCTATTCTATCCTCTATCCTATCCTCTATCCTATCGTATCCTCTATCCTATCCTATCCTCTATCCTACGCTATCCTCTATCCTATCCTATCCTCTATCCTATCCTATCCTATATTCTATCCTATCCTATCCTCTATCCTATCAATTCCCCTATCCTATCATATCCTCTATCCTATCCTATCCTATCCTATCCTCTATCCTATCCTATCCGCTATCCTATCCTATCCTCTATCCTATCCTATCCTCTATCCTATTCTATCCTCTATCCTATCCTCTATCCTATCGTATCCTCTATCCTACGCTATCCTCTATCCTATCCTATCCTCTATCCTATCCTATCCTCTATCCTATCCTATCCTCTATCCTATCCTATCCTCTATCCTATCCTATCCTCTATCCTATCAATTCCCCTATGCTATCCTATCCTGTATCCTATCCAATCCTCCATCCCATCCTATCATCTATCCTATTCTATCCTCTATCCTATCCTATCCTCTATCCTATCCTATCCTCTATCCTATCCTATCCTCTATCCTATCCTATCCTCTATCATATCCTATCGTCTATCCTATCCTATCCTCTATCCTATCAAATCCCCTATCCTATCCTCTGTCCTATCCTATCCTCTATCCTATCCTATCCTCTATCCTATTCTATCCTCTATCCTATCCTATCCTCTATCCTATCCTATCCTCTATCCTATCAAATCCCCTATCCTATCCTCTGCCCTATCCTATCCTCTATCCTATCCTATCCGCTATCCTATCCTATCCTCTATCCTATCCTATCCTCTATCCTATTATATCCTCTATCCTATCCTCTATCCTATCGTATCCTCTATCCTATCCTATCCTCTATCCTACGCTATCCTCTATCCTATCCTATCCTCTATCCTATCCTATCCTCTATCCTATCCTATCTTCTATCCTATCCTATCCTCTATCCTATCCTATCCTCTATCCTATCCTCTATCCTATCCTCTATCCTATCCTATCCTCTATCCTATCCCACCGTCTATCCTATCCTCTATCCTATCCTATCCTCTATCCTATTCTATCCTCTATCCTATCCTATCCTCTATCCTATCCTATCGTCTATCCTATCAAATCCCCTATCCTATCCTCTGCCATATCCTATCCTCTATCCTATCCTATCCGCTATCAAATCCTATCCTCTATCCTATCCTATCCTCTATCCTATTATATCCTCTATCCTATCCTCTATCCTATCCTATCGTCTATCCTATCCTATCCTCTATCCTATCAAATCCCCTATCCTATCCTCTGTCCTATCCTATCCTCTATCCTATCCTACCCTCTATCCTATCCTATCCTCTATCCCATCCTATCCTCTATCCTATCCTACCGTCTATCCAATCCTCTATCCTATCCTTTCCTCTATCCTATTCTATCCTCTATCCTATCCTATCCTCTATCCTATCCTATCCTCTATCCTATAAAATCCCCTATCCTATCCTCTGCCCTATCCTATCCTCTATCCTATCCTATCCGCTATCCTATCCTATCCTCTATCCTAACCTATCCTCTATCCTATCCTATCCTCTATCCTATCCTATCCTCTATCCTATCCTATCCTATCCTCTATACTATCCTATCCTCTATCCTATCCTCTATCCAATCCTCTATCCTATCCTATCCTCTATCCTATCCTCTATACTATCCTATCGTCTATCCTATCCTATCAAATCCCCTATCCTATCCTCTGTCCTATCCTATCCTCTATCCTATCCTATCCTCTATCCTATCGTATCCTCTATCCTATCCTATCTTCTATAATATCCTATCCTCTATCCTATCCTATCCTGTATCCTAGCCTATCCTCTATCCTATCCTATCCTCTATCCTATCCTATCCTCTATCCTATCCTATCCTCTATCCTATCGTATCCTATCCTCTATCCTATCCTATCTTCTATCCTATCCTATCCTCTATCCTATCAAATCCCCTATCCTATCCTCTATCCTATCCTATCCTCTATCCTATCCTATCCTCTATCCTAGCCTATCCTCTATCCTATCCTATCCAATCCCCTATCCTATCCTATCCTCTATTTTATCCTATCCTCTATCCTATCAAATCCCCTATCCTATCCTCTATTATATCCTATCCTGTATCCTATCCAATCCTCTATCCTATCCTGTATCCTATCCAATCCTATATCCTATCCTATCATCTATCCTCAATCCTATCCTTTCCTGTATCATATCCAATCCTCTATCCTATCCTGTCCTCTATCCTATCCTATCCTCTATCCTATCCTATCCAATCCCGTATCCTATCCTCTATTCTATCCTATCCTGTATCCAATCCTATCCTCAATCCTATCCTTTCCTGTATCCTATCCTATCCTCTATCCTATCGAATCCTCTGTCCTATCCTATCCTCTATCCTATCCTATCCTCTATCCTATCGTATCCTCTATCCTATCTAATCCCCTATCCTATCCTCTATCCTATCCTATCCTCTATCCTATCCTATCCTCTATCCTATCCCACCGTCTATCCTATCCTCTATCCTATCCTATCCTCTATCCTATTCTATCCTCTATCCTATCCTATCCTCTATCCTACTCTATCCTCTATCCTATCCTATCCTCTATCCTATCCTATCCTCTATCCTATCAAATCCCCTATCCTATCCTCTGCCCTATCCTATCCTCTATCCTATCCTATCCTCTATCCTATCGTATCCTCTATCCTATCCTATCCTCTATCCTACGCTATCCTCTATCCTATCCAATCCTCTATCCTATCCTATCCTCTATCCTATCCTCTATCCTATCCTATCCTCTATCCTATACTATCCTCTATCCTATTCTATCCTCTATCCTATCCTATCCTCTATCCTATAAAATCCCCTATCCTATCCTCTGCCCTATCCTATCCTCTATCCTATCCTATCCGCTATCCTATCCTATCCTCTATCCTATCCTATCCTCTATCCTATTCTATCCTCTATCCTATCCTCTATCCTATTCTATCCTCTATCCTATCCTCTATCCTATTCTATCCTCTATCCTATCCTCTATCCTATCGTATCCTCTATCCTACGCTATCCTCTATCCTATCCTATCCTCTATCCTATCCGATCCTCTATCCTATCCTATCCTCTATCCTATCCTATCCTCTATCCTATCAATTCCCCTATGCTATCCTATCCTGTATCCTATCCAATCCTCCATCCTATCCTATCATCTATCCTATCCTATCCTCTATCCTATCCTATCCTCTATCCTATCCTATCCTCTATCCTATCCTATCCTCTATCCTATCCTATCCTCTATCCTATCCTATCCTCTATCATATCCTATCGTCTATCCTATCCTATCCTCTATCCTATCAAATCCCCTATCCTATCCTCTGTCCTATCCTATCCTCTATCCTATCCTATCCTCTATCCTATTCTATCCTCTATCCTATCCTATCCTCTATCCTATCCTATCCTCTATCCTATCAAATCCCCTATCCTATCCTCTGCCCTATCCTATCCTCTATCCTATCCTATCCGCTATCCTATCCTATCCTCTATCCTATCCTATCCTCTATCCTATTATATCCTCTATCCTATCCTATCCTCTATCCTATCCTCTATCCTATCCTATCCTCTATCCTATACTATCCTCTATCCTATTCTATCCTCTATCCTATCCTATCCTCTATCCTATAAAATCCCCTATCCTATCCTCTGCCCTATCCTATCCTCTATCCTATCCTATCCGCTATCCTATCCTATCCTCTATCCTATCCTATCCTCTATCCTATTCTATCCTCTATCCTATCCTCTATCCTATTCTATCCTCTATCCTATCCTCTATCCTATTCTATCCTCTATCCTATCCTCTATCCTATCGTATCCTCTATCCTACGCTATCCTCTATCCTATCCTATCCTCTATCCTATCCGATCCTCTATCCTATCCTATCCTCTATCCTATCCTATCCTCTATCCTATCAATTCCCCTATGCTATCCTATCCTGTATCCTATCCAATCCTCCATCCTATCCTATCATCTATCCTATCCTATCCTCTATCCTATCCTATCCTCTATCCTATCCTATCCTCTATCCTATCCTATCCTCTATCCTATCCTATCCTCTATCCTATCCTATCCTCTATCATATCCTATCGTCTATCCTATCCTATCCTCTATCCTATCAAATCCCCTATCCTATCCTCTGTCCTATCCTATCCTCTATCCTATCCTATCCTCTATCCTATTCTATCCTCTATCCTATCCTATCCTCTATCCTATCCTATCCTCTATCCTATCAAATCCCCTATCCTATCCTCTGCCCTATCCTATCCTCTATCCTATCCTATCCGCTATCCTATCCTATCCTCTATCCTATCCTATCCTCTATCCTATTATATCCTCTATCCTATCCTCTATCCTATCGTATCCTCTATCCTATCCTATCCTCTATCCTACGCTATCCTCTATCCTATCCTATCCTCTATCCTATCCTATCCTCTATCCTATCCTATCTTCTATCCTATCCTATGCTCTATCCTATCCTATCCTCTATCCTATCCTCTATCCTATCCTCTATCCTATCCTATCCTCTATCCTATCCCACCGTCTATCCTATCCTCTATCCTATCCTATCCTCTATCCTATTCTATCCTCTATCCTATCCTATCCTCTATCCTATCCTATCGTCTATCCTATCAAATCCCCTATCCTATCCTCTGCCCTATCCTATCCTCTATCCTATCCTATCCGCTATCAAATCCTATCCTCTATCCTATCCTATCCTCTATCCTATTATATCCTCTATCCTATCCTCTATCCTATCCTATCCTCTATCCTATCCTATCCTCTATCCTATCCCACCGTCTATCCTATCCTCTATCCTATCCTATCCTCTATCCTATTCTATCCTCTATCCTATCCTATCCTCTATCCTATCCTATCGTCTATCCTATCAAATCCCCTATCCTATCCTCTGCCCTATCCTATCCTCTATCCTATCCTATCCGCTATCAAATCCTATCCTCTATCCTATCCTATCCTCTATCCTATCCTATCCTCTATCCTATCAAATCCCCTATCCTATCCTCTGCCCTATCCTATCCTCTATCCTATCCTATCCGCTATCCTATCCTATCCTCTATCCTATCCTATCCTCTATCCTATTATATCCTCTATCCTATCCTCTATCCTATCGTATCCTCTATCCTATCCTATCCTCTATCCTACGCTATCCTCTATCCTATCCTATCCTCTATCCTATCCTATCCTCTATCCTATCCTATCTTCTATCCTATCCTATGCTCTATCCTATCCTATCCTCTATCCTATCCTCTATCCTATCCTCTATCCTATCCTATCCTCTATCCTATCCCACCGTCTATCCTATCCTCTATCCTATCCTATCCTCTATCCTATTCTATCCTCTATCCTATCCTATCCTCTATCCTATCCTATCGTCTATCCTATCAAATCCCCTATCCTATCCTCTGCCCTATCCTATCCTCTATCCTATCCTATCCGCTATCAAATCCTATCCTCTATCCTATCCTATCCTCTATCCTATTATATCCTCTATCCTATCCTCTATCCTATCCTATCCTCTATCCTATCCTATCCTCTATCCTATCCTATCGTCTATCCTATCCTATCCTCTATCCTATCAAATCCCCTATCCTATCCTCTGTCCTATCCTATCCTCTATCCTATCCTATCCTCTATCCTATCCTATCATCTATCCTCAATCCTATCCTTTCCTGTATCCTATCCTATCCTCTATCCTATCAAATCCTCTGTCCTATCCTATCCTCTATCCTATCGAATCGTGTATCCTATCCACTATCCTATCCTATCCTCTATCCTGTCCTATCCTCTATCCTATCCTATCCTCTATCCTATCCTATCTTCTATCCTATAAAATCCCCTATCCTATCCTCTGCCCTATCCTATCCTCTATCCTATCCTATCCGCTATCCTATCCTATCCTCTATCCTATCCTATCCTCTATCCTATTCTATCCTCTATCCTATCCTCTATCCTATTCTATCCTCTATCCTATCCTCTATCCTATTCTATCCTCTATCCTATCCTCTATCCTATCGTATCCTCTATCCTACGCTATCCTCTATCCTATCCTATCCTCTATCCTATCCGATCCTCTATCCTATCCTATCCTCTATCCTATCCTATCCTCTATCCTATCAATTCCCCTATGCTATCCTATCCTGTATCCTATCCAATCCTCCATCCTATCCTATCATCTATCCTATCCTATCCTCTATCCTATCCTATCCTCTATCCTATCCTATCCTCTATCCTATCCTATCCTCTATCCTATCCTATCCTCTATCCTATCCTATCCTCTATCATATCCTATCGTCTATCCTATCCTATCCTCTATCCTATCAAATCCCCTATCCTATCCTCTGTCCTATCCTATCCTCTATCCTATCCTATCCTCTATCCTATTCTATCCTCTATCCTATCCTATCCTCTATCCTATCCTATCCTCTATCCTATCAAATCCCCTATCCTATCCTCTGCCCTATCCTATCCTCTATCCTATCCTATCCGCTATCCTATCCTATCCTCTATCCTATCCTATCCTCTATCCTATTATATCCTCTATCCTATCCTCTATCCTATCGTATCCTCTATCCTATCCTATCCTCTATCCTACGCTATCCTCTATCCTATCCTATCCTCTATCCTATCCTATCCTCTATCCTATCCTATCTTCTATCCTATCCTATGCTCTATCCTATCCTATCCTCTATCCTATCCTCTATCCTATCCTCTATCCTATCCTATCCTCTATCCTATCCCACCGTCTATCCTATCCTCTATCCTATCCTATCCTCTATCCTATTCTATCCTCTATCCTATCCTATCCTCTATCCTATCCTATCGTCTATCCTATCAAATCCCCTATCCTATCCTCTGCCCTATCCTATCCTCTATCCTATCCTATCCGCTATCAAATCCTATCCTCTATCCTATCCTATCCTCTATCCTATTATATCCTCTATCCTATCCTCTATCCTATCCTATCCTCTATCCTATCCTATCCTCTATCCTATCCCACCGTCTATCCTATCCTCTATCCTATCCTATCCTCTATCCTATTCTATCCTCTATCCTATCCTATCCTCTATCCTATCCTATCGTCTATCCTATCAAATCCCCTATCCTATCCTATCCTCTATCCTACGCTATCCTCTATCCTATCCTATCCTCTATCCTATCCTATCCTCTATCCTATCCTATCTTCTATCCTATCCTATGCTCTATCCTATCCTATCCTCTATCCTATCCTCTATCCTATCCTCTATCCTATCCTATCCTCTATCCTATCCCACCGTCTATCCTATCCTCTATCCTATCCTATCCTCTATCCTATTCTATCCTCTATCCTATCCGATCCTCTATCCTATCCTATCGTCTATCCTATCAAATCCCCTATCCTATCCTCTGCCCTATCCTATCCTCTATCCTATCCTATCCGCTATCAAATCCTATCCTCTATCCTATCCTATCCTCTATCCTATTATATCCTCTATCCTATCCTCTATCCTATCCTATCCTCTATCCTATCCTATCCTCTATCCTATCCTATCGTCTATCCTATCCTATCCTCTATCCTATCAAATCCCCTATCCTATCCTCTGTCCTATCCTATCCTCTATCCTATCCTATCCTCTATCCTATCCTATCATCTATCCTCAATCCTATCCTTTCCTGTATCCTATCCTATCCTCTATCCTATCAAATCCTCTGTCCTATCCTATCCTCTATCCTATCGAATCGTGTATCCTATCCACTATCCTATCCTATCCTCTATCCTGTCCTATCCTCTATCCTATCCTATCCTCTATCCTATCCTATCTTCTATCCTATCTGTTGCGACGCGTAACGACCCCCCAATCGCTCAACGGATTTCGGACCGTCTTTGGGCTACCTGCGCCCTCACTTTCCGGAACAATGACCTAGGCGAGCCGTCTGTCCGCCACGTGCCTACCGAAACAACGTGTTAACGCCACTACCGAGACGGGTCCGTTTTACAACCCTTGCAAATCTCAATAAATTACCGTTTATGACATAGCTACAATAAATCCTCGAAGCCATGGGACACAACTATTTAGCGTCCGATTTTTAACTACAGATTTCGTTTCCGGGCCATCTGTTTGCCAGCCCGCGCTATCCTACTCATCGCGTTTTAACTTCAATATGTCTTGCCTGGTCCGAAGCGCTTCCTTGGTTTATTGTCTGCTACGGTCATCCTCCAAATTCAATTCCGCCAATGACAGCCCCTAGGCCGCTTTGAAAACTCCTCCCAAAAATGACGAAGGGAGGGAATCGCAGCGAGCGTAGGTATAAGTATAGCCAAGCACTAACAGATAGATCAGAACACCAGAAATCGCGAATAACAACGGAAATCGTATCGAACATCGTATCATAACTCCAACACCGGGGCTGTCGCTGTACGACCAGTAATAACGTTTGTAACGCCGTATCAGTTGTAACGCGAAGAATCGAATCGGCAAGGTCTACAACAAGTTTCCTTGAGATCAATTAAACTGGTAAATTCAACAACGCCTCTATTTATTTCAATCAGTTCAGTTTTTCGTTAATTCGAAAACGAACAAGAGCTACCGCGAATCGAAAGTCGCGGCATCGCTCAACACTATCCAAACCTCTATCCTATCAAATCCCTATACTATCCTCTATCCTATCCTATCGTCTGTCCTATCCTATCCTCTATCCTATCCTATCCTCTGCCCTATCCTATCCTCTATCCTATCCTATCCGCTATCCTATCCTATCCTCTATCCTATCCTACCCTCTATCCTATTCTACCCTCTATCCTATCCTCTATCCTATCGTATCATCTATCCTATCCTCTCCTCTATCCTATTCTATCCTCTATCCTATCCAATCCTCTATCCTATCCTATCCTCTATCCTATTCTATCCTCTATCCTATCCTCTATCCTATCCTATCCTGTATCCTATCCAATCCTCTATCCTATCCTGTATCCTATCCAATCCTCTATCCTATCCTATCATCTATCCTCAATCCTATCCTTTCCTGTATCATATCCAATCCTCTATCCTATCCTGTCCTCTATCCTATCCTGTCCTCTATCCTATCCTATCCTCTATCCTATCCTATCCAATCCCGTATCCTATCCTCTATTCTATCCTATCCTATCCACAATCCTATCCTTTCCTGTATCCTATCCTATCCTCTATCCAATCAAATCCTCTGTCCTATCCTATCCTCTATCCTATCGAATCGTGTATCCTATCCACTATCCTATCCTATCCTCTATCCTATCCTATCCTCTATCCTATCAAATCCCTATACTATCCTCTATCCTATCCTATCGTCTGTCCTATCCTATCCTCTATCCTATCCTATCCTCTATCCTATAAAATCCCCTATCCTATCTTCTGCCCTATCCTATCCTCTATCCTATCCTATCCGCTATCCTATCCTACCGTCTATCCAATCCTCTATCCTATCCTACCGTCTATCCAATACTCTATCCTATCCTATCCTCTATCCTATTCTATCCTCTATCCTATCCTCTATCCTATCCTATCCTCTATCCTATCCTATCCTCTATCCTATCCTATCTTCTATCCTATCCTATCCTCTATCCTATCAATTCCCCTATCCTATCATATCCTCTATCCTATCCTATCCTATCCTCTATCCTATCCTATCCTCTATCCTATCCTATCTTCTATCCTATCCTATCCTCTATCCTATCAAATCCCTATACTATCCTCTATCCTATCCTATCCTCTATCCTAGCCTATCCTGTATCCTATCCTATCCAATCCCCTATCCTATCCTATCCTCTATTTTATCCTATCCTCTATCCTATCAAATCCCCTATCCTATCCTCTATCCTATCCTATCCTGTATCCTATCCAATCCTCTATCCTATCCTGTATCCTATCCAATCCTCTATCCTATCCTATCATCTACCCTCAATCCTATCCTTTCCTGTATCATATCCAATCCTCTATCCTATCCTGTCCTCTATCCTATCCAATCCTCTATCCTATCAAATCCCTATCCTATCCTCTATACTATCCTATCCTCTGTCCTATCTAATCCTCTATCCTATCCTATCCTCTATCCTATCCTATCCTCTATCCTATCCTATCCTCTATCCTATCCTATCCTCTATCCTATCCTATCCTCTATCCTATCCTATCCTCTATCCTATAATATCTTCTATCCTATCCTATCCTCTATCCTATCAAATCCCCTATCCTATCCTCTATCCTATCCTATCCTGTACCCTATCCAATCCTCTAGCCTATCCTGTATCCTATCCAATCCTCTATCCTATCCTATCATCTATCCTCAATCCTATCCTTTCCTGTATCATATCCAATCCTCTATCCTATCCTGTCCTCTATCCTATCCTATCCTATCCTCTATCCTATCCTATCCAATCCCGTATCCTATCCTCTATTCTATCCTATCCTGTATCCAATCCTATCCTCAATCCTATCCTTTCCTGTATCCTATCCTATCCTCTATCCTATCAAATCCTCTGTCCTATCCTATCCTCTATCCTATCCTATCCTCTATCCTATCGTATCCTCTGTTCTATCCTATCCTCTATCCTACGCTATCCTCTATCCTATCCAATCCTCTATCCTATCCTATCCTCTATCCTATCCTATCATCTATCCTACCCTATCCTCTATCCTATCCTGTCCTCTATCCTATCGTATCCTCTATTCTCTATCCTATCCTCTATCCTATCCTATCCTCTATCCTATCCTATCCTCTATCCTATCCTATCCTCTATCCTATCCTATCCTCCATCCTATCCTATCATCTATCCTATCCTATCCTCTATCCTATCTTGTCCTATATCCTATCCTATCCTCTATCCTATCCTATCCTCTATCCTATCCTATCCTCTATCCTATCCTATCCTCTATCCTATCCTATCCTCTATCCTATCCTATCCTCTATCCTATCCTATCCTCTATCCTATCCTATCTTCTATCCTTTCCTATCCTCTATCCTATCCTCTATCCAATCCTATATCCTATCCTATCCTCTATCCTATCCTATCCTATATCATATCCTATCCTCTATCCTATCCTATCGTCTATCCTATCCTATCCTCTATCCTATCAAATCCCCTATCCTATCCTCTTTCCTATCCTATCCTCTATCCTATCCTATCCTCTATCCTATCCTACCGTCTATCCAATCTTCTATCCTATCCTATCCTCTATCCTATTCTATCCTCTATCCTATCCTCTATCCTATCCTATCCTCTATCCTATCCTATCCTCTATCCTATCTTGTCCTATATCCTATCCTATCCTCTATCCTATCCTATCCTCTATCCTATCCTGTCCTCTATCCTATCCTATCCTCTATCCTCTATCCTATCCTCTATCCTATCCTATCCTCTATCCTATCCTATCCTCTATCCTATCCTATCCTCTATCCTATCCTATCCTCTATCCTATCCTATCATCTATCCTATCCTATACTCTATCCTATCTTGTCCTATATCCTATCCTATCCTCTATCCTATCCTATCCTCTATCCTATTCTATCCTCTGTCCTATCCTATCCTCTATCCTATCCTATCCTCTATCCTATTATATCCTCTATCCTATCCTCTATCCTATCGTATCCTCTATCCTATCCTATCCTCTATCCTATCCTATCCTCTATCCTATCCTATCCTCTATCCTATCCTCTATCCTATCGTATCCTCTATCCTATCCTATCCTCTATCCTATCCTATCCTCTATCCTACGCTATCCTCTATCCTATCTTGTCCTATATCCTATCCTATCCTCTATCCTATCCTATCCTCTATCCTATCCTATCCTCTATCCTATCCTATCCTCTATCCTATCCTATCCTCTATCCTATCCTATCCTCTATCCTATCCTATCTTCTATCCTTTCCTATCCTCTATCCTATCCTCTATCCAATCCTATATCCTATCCTATCCTCTATCCTATCCTATCCTATATCATATCCTATCCTCTATCCTATCCTATCCTCTATCCTATCCTATCCGCTATCAAATCCTATCCTCTATCCTATCCTATCCTCTATCCTATTATATCCTCTATCCTATCCTCTATCCTATCCTATCCTCTATCCTATCCTATCCTCTATCCTATCCCACCGTCTATCCTATCCTCTATCCTATCCTATCCTCTATCCTATTCTATCCTCTATCCTATCCTATCCTCTATCCTATCCTATCGTCTATCCTATCAAATCCCCTATCCTATCCTCTGCCCTATCCTATCCTCTATCCTATCCTATCCGCTATCAAATCCTATCCTCTATCCTATCCTATCCTCTATCCTATCCTATCCTCTATCCTATCAAATCCCCTATCCTATCCTCTGCCCTATCCTATCCTCTATCCTATCCTATCCGCTATCCTATCCTATCCTCTATCCTATCCTATCCTCTATCCTATTATATCCTCTATCCTATCCTCTATCCTATCGTATCCTCTATCCTATCCTATCCTCTATCCTACGCTATCCTCTATCCTATCCTATCCTCTATCCTATCCTATCCTCTATCCTATCCTATCTTCTATCCTATCCTATGCTCTATCCTATCCTATCCTCTATCCTATCCTCTATCCTATCCTCTATCCTATCCTCTATCCTATCCTATCCTCTATCCTATCCCACCGTCTATCCTATCCTCTATCCTATCCTATCCTCTATCCTATTCTATCCTCTATCCTATCCTATCCTCTATCCTATCCTATCGTCTATCCTATCAAATCCCCTATCCTATCCTCTGCCCTATCCTATCCTCTATCCTATCCTATCCGCTATCAAATCCTATCCTCTATCCTATCCTATCCTCTATCCTATTATATCCTCTATCCTATCCTCTATCCTATCCTATCCTCTATCCTATCCTATCCTCTATCCTATCCTATCGTCTATCCTATCCTATCCTCTATCCTATCAAATCCCCTATCCTATCCTCTGTCCTATCCTATCCTCTATCCTATCCTATCCTCTATCCTATCCTATCATCTATCCTCAATCCTATCCTTTCCTGTATCCTATCCTATCCTCTATCCTATCAAATCCTCTGTCCTATCCTATCCTCTATCCTATCGAATCGTGTATCCTATCCACTATCCTATCCTATCCTCTATCCTGTCCTATCCTCTATCCTATCCTATCCTCTATCCTATCCTATCTTCTATCCTATAAAATCCCCTATCCTATCCTCTGCCCTATCCTATCCTCTATCCTATCCTATCCGCTATCCTATCCTATCCTCTATCCTATCCTATCCTCTATCCTATTCTATCCTCTATCCTATCCTCTATCCTATTCTATCCTCTATCCTATCCTCTATCCTATTCTATCCTCTATCCTATCCTCTATCCTATCGTATCCTCTATCCTACGCTATCCTCTATCCTATCCTATCCTCTATCCTATCCGATCCTCTATCCTATCCTATCCTCTATCCTATCCTATCCTCTATCCTATCAATTCCCCTATGCTATCCTATCCTGTATCCTATCCAATCCTCCATCCTATCCTATCATCTATCCTATCCTATCCTCTATCCTATCCTATCCTCTATCCTATCCTATCCTCTATCCTATCCTATCCTCTATCCTATCCTATCCTCTATCCTATCCTATCCTCTATCATATCCTATCGTCTATCCTATCCTATCCTCTATCCTATCAAATCCCCTATCCTATCCTCTGTCCTATCCTATCCTCTATCCTATCCTATCCTCTATCCTATTCTATCCTCTATCCTATCCTATCCTCTATCCTATCCTATCCTCTATCCTATCAAATCCCCTATCCTATCCTCTGCCCTATCCTATCCTCTATCCTATCCTATCCGCTATCCTATCCTATCCTCTATCCTATCCTATCCTCTATCCTATTATATCCTCTATCCTATCCTCTATCCTATCGTATCCTCTATCCTATCCTATCCTCTATCCTACGCTATCCTCTATCCTATCCTATCCTCTATCCTATCCTATCCTCTATCCTATCCTATCTTCTATCCTATCCTATGCTCTATCCTATCCTATCCTCTATCCTATCCTCTATCCTATCCTCTATCCTATCCTATCCTCTATCCTATCCCACCGTCTATCCTATCCTCTATCCTATCCTATCCTCTATCCTATTCTATCCTCTATCCTATCCTATCCTCTATCCTATCCTATCGTCTATCCTATCAAATCCCCTATCCTATCCTCTGCCCTATCCTATCCTCTATCCTATCCTATCCGCTATCAAATCCTATCCTCTATCCTATCCTATCCTCTATCCTATTATATCCTCTATCCTATCCTCTATCCTATCCTATCCTCTATCCTATCCTATCCTCTATCCTATCCCACCGTCTATCCTATCCTCTATCCTATCCTATCCTCTATCCTATTCTATCCTCTATCCTATCCTATCCTCTATCCTATCCTATCGTCTATCCTATCAAATCCCCTATCCTATCCTCTGCCCTATCCTATCCTCTATCCTATCCTATCCGCTATCAAATCCTATCCTCTATCCTATCCTATCCTCTATCCTATCCTATCCTCTATCCTATCAAATCCCCTATCCTATCCTCTGCCCTATCCTATCCTCTATCCTATCCTATCCGCTATCCTATCCTATCCTCTATCCTATCCTATCCTCTATCCTATTATATCCTCTATCCTATCCTCTATCCTATCGTATCCTCTATCCTATCCTATCCTCTATCCTACGCTATCCTCTATCCTATCCTATCCTCTATCCTATCCTATCCTCTATCCTATCCTATCTTCTATCCTATCCTATGCTCTATCCTATCCTATCCTCTATCCTATCCTCTATCCTATCCTCTATCCTATCCTATCCTCTATCCTATCCCACCGTCTATCCTATCCTCTATCCTATCCTATCCTCTATCCTATTCTATCCTCTATCCTATCCTATCCTCTATCCTATCCTATCGTCTATCCTATCAAATCCCCTATCCTATCCTCTGCCCTATCCTATCCTCTATCCTATCCTATCCGCTATCAAATCCTATCCTCTATCCTATCCTATCCTCTATCCTATTATATCCTCTATCCTATCCTCTATCCTATCCTATCCTCTATCCTATCCTATCCTCTATCCTATCCTATCGTCTATCCTATCCTATCCTCTATCCTATCAAATCCCCTATCCTATCCTCTGTCCTATCCTATCCTCTATCCTATCCTATCCTCTATCCTATCCTATCATCTATCCTCAATCCTATCCTTTCCTGTATCCTATCCTATCCTCTATCCTATCAAATCCTCTGTCCTATCCTATCCTCTATCCTATCGAATCGTGTATCCTATCCACTATCCTATCCTATCCTCTATCCTGTCCTATCCTCTATCCTATCCTATCCTCTATCCTATCCTATCTTCTATCCTATCTGTTGCGACGCGTAACGACCCCCCAATCGCTCAAGGGATTTCGGACCGTCTTTGGGCTACCTGCGCCCTCACTTTCCGGAACAATGACCTAGGCGAGCCGTCTGTCCGCCACGTGCCTACCGAAACAACGTGTTAACGCCACTACCGAGACGGGTCCGTTTTACAACCCTTGCAAATCTCAATAAATTACCGTTTATGACATAGCTACAATAAATCCTCGAAGCCATGGGACACAACTATTTAGCGTCCGATTTTTAACTACAGATTTCGTTTCCGGGCCATCTGTTTGCCAGCCCGCGCTATCCTACTCATCGCGTTTTAACTTCAATATGTCTTGCCTGGTCCGAAGCGCTTCCTTGGTTTATTGTCTGCTACGGTCATCCTCCAAATTCAATTCCGCCAATGACAGCCCCTAGGCCGCTTTGAAAACTCCTCCCAAAAATGACGAAGGGAGGGAATCGCAGCGAGCGTAGGTATAAGTATAGCCAAGCACTAACAGATAGATCAGAACACCAGAAATCGCGAATAACAACGGAAATCGTATCGAACATCGTATCATAACTCCAACACCGGGGCTGTCGCTGTACGACCAGTAATAACGTTTGTAACGCCGTATCAGTTGTAACGCGAAGAATCGAATCGGCAAGGTCTACAACAAGTTTCCTTGAGATCAATTAAACTGGTAAATTCAACAACGCCTCTATTTATTTCAATCAGTTCAGTTTTTCGTTAATTCGAAAACGAACAAGAGCTACCGCGAATCGAAAGTCGCGGCATCGCTCAACACTATCCAAACCTCTATCCTATCAAATCCCTATACTATCCTCTATCCTATCCTATCGTCTGTCCTATCCTATCCTCTATCCTATCCTATCCTCTGCCCTATCCTATCCTCTATCCTATCCTATCCGCTATCCTATCCTATCCTCTATCCTATCCTACCCTCTATCCTATTCTACCCTCTATCCTATCCTCTATCCTATCGTATCATCTATCCTATCCTCTCCTCTATCCTATCCTACCGTCTATCCAATCTTCTATCCTATCCTATCCTCTATCCTATTCTATCCTCTATCCTATCCTCTATCCTATCCTATCCTCTATCCTATCCTATCCTCTATCCTATCTTGTCCTATATCCTATCCTATCCTCTATCCTATCCTATCCTCTATCCTATCCTGTCCTCTATCCTATCCTATCCTCTATCCTCTATCCTATCCTCTATCCTATCCTATCCTCTATCCTATCCTATCCTCTATCCTATCCTATCCTCTATCCTATCCTATCCTCTATCCTATCCTTATCATCTATCCTATCCTATACTCTATCCTATCTTGTCCTATATCCTATCCTATCCTCTATCCTATCCTATCCTCTATCCTATTCTATCCTCTGTCCTATCCTATCCTCTATCCTATCCTATCCTCTATCCTATTATATCCTCTATCCTATCCTCTATCCTATCGTATCCTCTATCCTATCCTATCCTCTATCCTATCCTATCCTCTATCCTATCCTATCCTCTATCCTATCCTCTATCCTATCGTATCCTCTATCCTATCCTATCCTCTATCCTATCCTATCCTCTATCCTACGCTATCCTCTATCCTATCTTGTCCTATATCCTATCCTATCCTCTATCCTATCCTATCCTCTATCCTATCCTATCCTCTATCCTATCCTATCCTCTATCCTATCCTATCCTCTATCCTATCCTATCCTCTATCCTATCCTATCTTCTATCCTTTCCTATCCTCTATCCTATCCTCTATCCAATCCTATATCCTATCCTATCCTCTATCCTATCCTATCCTATATCATATCCTATCCTCTATAGTATCCTATCGTCTATCCTATCCTATCCTCTATCCTATCAAATCCCCTATCCTATCCTCTTTCCTATCCTATCCTCTATCCTATCCTATCCTCTATCCTATCCTACCGTCTATCCAATCTTCTATCCTATCCTATCCTCTATCCTATTCTATCCTCTATCCTATCCTCTATCCTATCCTATCCTCTATCCTATCCTATCCTCTATCCTATCTTGTCCTATATCCTATCCTATCCTCTATCCTATCCTATCCTCTATCCTATCCTGTCCTCTATCCTATCCTATCCTCTATCCTCTATCCTATCCTCTATCCTATCCTATCCTCTATCCTATCCTATCCTCTATCCTATCCTATCCTCTATCCTATCCTATCCTCTATCCTATCCTATCATCTATCCTATCCTATCCTCTATCCTATCTTGTCCTATATCCTATCCTATCCTCTATCCTATCCTATCCTCTATCCTATTCTATCCTCTGTCCTATCCTATCCTCTATCCTATCCTATCCTCTATCCTATTATATCCTCTATCCTATCCTCTATCCTATCGTATCCTCTATCCTATCCTATCCTCTATCCTACGCTATCCTCTATCCTATCCTATCCTCTATCCTATCCTATCCTCTATCCTATCCTCTATCCTATCGTATCCTCTATCCTATCCTATCCTCTATCCTATCCTATCCTCTATCCTATCCTATCCTCTATCCTATCCTATCCTCTATCCTATCCTATCCTCTATCCTATCCTATCTTCTATCCTTTCCTATCCTCTATCCTATCCTCTATCCAATCCTATATCCTATCCTATCCTCTATCCTATCCTATCCTATATCATATCCTATCCTCTATCCTATCCTATCGTCTATCCTATCCTATCCTCTATCCTATCAAATCCCCTATCCTATCCTCTTTCCTATCCTATCCTCTATCCTATCCTATCCTCTATCCTATCCTACCGTCTATCCAATCTTCTATCCTATCCTATCCTCTATCCTATTCTATCCTCTATCCTATCCTCTATCCTATCCTATCCTCTATCCTATCCTATCCTCTATCCTATCTTGTCCTATATCCTATCCTATCCTCTATCCTATCCTATCCTCTATCCTATCCTGTCCTCTATCCTATCCTATCCTCTATCCTCTATCCTATCCTCTATCCTATCCTATCCTCTATCCTATCCTATCCTCTATCCTATCCTATCCTCTATCCTATCCTATCCTCTATCCTATTCTATCCTCTATCCTATCCTCTATCCTATCCTATCCTCTATCCTATCCTATCCTCTATCCTATCCTATCTTCTATCCTATCCTATCCTCTATCCTATCAATTCCCCTATCCTATCATATCCTCTATCCTATCCTATCCTATCCTCTATCCTATCCTATCCTCTATCCTATCCTATCTTCTATCCTATCCTATCCTCTATCCTATCAAATCCCTATACTATCCTCTATCCTATCCTATCCTCTATCCTAGCCTATCCTGTATCCTATCCTATCCAATCCCCTATCCTATCCTATCCTCTATTTTATCCTATCCTCTATCCTATCAAATCCCCTATCCTATCCTCTATCCTATCCTATCCTGTATCCTATCCAATCCTCTATCCTATCCTGTATCCTATCCAATCCTCTATCCTATCCTATCATCTACCCTCAATCCTATCCTTTCCTGTATCATATCCAATCCTCTATCCTATCCTGTCCTCTATCCTATCCAATCCTCTATCCTATCAAATCCCTATCCTATCCTCTATACTATCCTATCCTCTGTCCTATCTAATCCTCTATCCTATCCTATCCTCTATCCTATCCTATCCTCTATCCTATCCTATCCTCTATCCTATAATATCTTCTATCCTATCCTATCCTCTATCCTATCAAATCCCCTATCCTATCCTCTATCCTATCCTATCCTGTACCCTATCCAATCCTCTAGCCTATCCTGTATCCTATCCAATCCTCTATCCTATCCTATCATCTATCCTCAATCCTATCCTTTCCTGTATCATATCCAATCCTCTATCCTATCCTGTCCTCTATCCTATCCTATCCTATCCTCTATCCTATCCTATCCAATCCCGTATCCTATCCTCTATTCTATCCTATCCTGTATCCAATCCTATCCTCAATCCTATCCTTTCCTGTATCCTATCCTATCCTCTATCCTATCAAATCCTCTGTCCTATCCTATCCTCTATCCTATCCTATCCTCTATCCTATCGTATCCTCTGTTCTATCCTATCCTCTATCCTACGCTATCCTCTATCCTATCCAATCCTCTATCCTATCCTATCCTCTATCCTATCCTATCATCTATCCTACCCTATCCTCTATCCTATCCTGTCCTCTATCCTATCGTATCCTCTATTCTCTATCCTATCCTCTATCCTATCCTATCCTCTATCCTATCCTATCCTCTATCCTATCCTATCCTCTATCCTATCCTATCCTCCATCCTATCCTATCATCTATCCTATCCTATCCTCTATCCTATCTTGTCCTATATCCTATCCTATCCTCTATCCTATCCTATCCTCTATCCTATCCTATCCTCTATCCTATCCTATCCTCTATCCTATCCTATCCTCTATCCTATCCTATCCTCTATCCTATCCTATCCTCTATCCTATCCTATCCTCTATCCTATCCTATCTTCTATCCTTTCCTATCCTCTATCCTATCCTCTATCCAATCCTATATCCTATCCTATCCTCTATCCTATCCTATCCTATATCATATCCTATCCTCTATCCTATCCTATCGTCTATCCTATCCTATCCTCTATCCTATCAAATCCCCTATCCTATCCTCTTTCCTATCCTATCCTCTATCCTATCCTATCCTCTATCCTATCCTACCGTCTATCCAATCTTCTATCCTATCCTATCCTCTATCCTATTCTATCCTCTATCCTATCCTCTATCCTATCCTATCCTCTATCCTATCCTATCCTCTATCCTATCTTGTCCTATATCCTATCCTATCCTCTATCCTATCCTATCCTCTATCCTATCCTGTCCTCTATCCTATCCTATCCTCTATCCTCTATCCTATCCTCTATCCTATCCTATCCTCTATCCTATCCTATCCTCTATCCTATCCTATCCTCTATCCTATCCTATCCTCTATCCTATCCTATCATCTATCCTATCCTATACTCTATCCTATCTTGTCCTATATCCTACCCTATCCTCTATCCTATCCTATCCTCTATCCTATTCTATCCTCTGTCCTATCCTATCCTCTATCCTATCCTATCCTCTATCCTATTATATCCTCTATCCTATCCTCTATCCTATCGTATCCTCTATCCTATCCTATCCTCTATCCTACGCTATCCTCTATCCTATCCTATCCTCTATCCTATCCTATCCTCTATCCTATCCTATCCTCTATCCTATCCTATCCTCTATCCTATCCTATCCTCTATCCTATCCTATCCTCTATCCTATCCTATCCTCTATCCTATCCTATCCTCTATCCTATCCTATCCTCTATCCTATCCTATCTTCTATCCTTTCCTATCCTCTATCCTATCCTCTATCCAATCCTATATCCTATCCTATCCTCTATCCTATCCTATCCTATATCATATCCTATCCTCTATCCTATCCTATCGTCTATCCTATCCTATCCTCTATCCTATCAAATCCCCTATCCTATCCTCTTTCCTATCCTATCCTCTATCCTATCCTACCGTCTATCCAATCTTCTATCCTATCTTATCCTCTATCCTATTCTATCCTCTATCCTATCCTCTATCCTATCCTATCCTCTATCCTATCCTATCCTCTATCCTATCTTGTCCTATATCCTATCCTATCCTCTATCCTATCCTATCCTCTATCCTATCCTGTCCTCTATCCTATCCTATCCTCTATCCTCTATCCTATCCTCTATCCTATCCTATCCTCTATCCTATCCTATCCTCTATCCTATCCTATCCTCTATCCTATCCTATCCTCTATCCTATCCTATCATCTATCCTATCCTATCCTCTATCCTATCTTGTCCTATATCCTATCCTATCCTCTATCCTATCCTATCCTCTATCCTATTCTATCCTCTGTCCTATCCTATCCTCTATCCTATCCTATCCTCTATCCTATTATATCCTCTATCCTATCCTCTATCCTATCGTATCCTCTATCCTATCCTATCCTCTATCCTACGCTATCCTCTACCCTATCCTATCCTCTATCCTATCCTATCCTCTATCCTATCCTCTATCCTATCGTATCCTCTATCCTATCCTATCCTCTATCCTATCCTATCCTCTATCCTATCCTATCCTCTATCCTATCCTATCCTCTATCCTATCCTATCCTCTATCCTATCCTATCTTCTATCCTTTCCTATCCTCTATCCTATCCTCTATCCAATCCTATATCCTATCCTATCCTCTATCCTATCCTATCCTATATCATATCCTATCCTCTATCCTATCCTATCGTCTATCCTATCCTATCCTCTATCCTATCAAATCCCCTATCCTATCCTCTTTCCTATCCTATCCTCTATCCTATCCTATCCTCTATCCTATCCTACCGTCTATCCAATCTTCTATCCTATCCTATCCTCTATCCTATTCTATCCTCTATCCTATCCTCTATCCTATCCTATCCTCTATCCTATCCTATCCTCTATCCTATCTTGTCCTATATCCTATCCTATCCTCTATCCTATCCTATCCTCTATCCTATCCTGTCCTCTATCCTATCCTATCCTCTATCCTCTATCCTATCCTCTATCCTATCCTATCCTCTATCCTATCCTATCCTCTATCCTATCCTATCCTCTATCCTATCCTATCCTCTATCCTATCCTCTATCCTATCGTATCCTCTATCCTATCCTATCCTCTATCCTATCCTATCCTCTATCCTACGCTATCCTCTATCCTATCCTATCCTCTATCCTATCCTATCCTGTATCCTATCCAATCCTCTATCCTATCCTGTATCCTATCCAATCCTCTATCCTATCCTATCATCTACCCTCAATCCTATCCTTTCCTGTATCATATCCAATCCTCTATCCTATCCTGTCCTCTATCCTATCCAATCCTCTATCCTATCAAATCCCTATCCTATCCTCTATACTATCCTATCCTCTGTCCTATCTAATCCTCTATCCTATCCTATCCTCTATCCTATCCTATCCTCTATCCTATCCTATCCTCTATCCTATCCTCTATCCTATCGTATCCTCTATCCTATCCTATCCTCTATCCTATCCTATCCTCTATCCTATCCTATCCTCTATCCTATAATATCTTCTATCCTATCCTATCCTCTATCCTATCAAATTCCCTATCCTATCCTCTATCCTATCCTATCCTGTACCCTATCCAATCCTCTAGCCTATCCTGTATCCTATCCAATCCTCTATCCTATCCTATCATCTATCCTCAATCCTAGCCTTTCCTGTATCATATCCAATCCTCTATCCTATCCTGTCCTCTATCCTATCCTATCCTCTATCCTATCCTATCCAATCCCGTATCCTATCCTCTATTCTATCCTATCCTGTATCCAATCCTATCCTCAATCCTATCCTTTCCTGTATCCTATCCTATCCTCTATCCTATCAAATCCTCTGTCCTATCCTATCCTCTATCCTATCCTATCCTCTATCCTATCGTATCCTCTGTTCTATCCTATCCTCTATCCTACGCTATCCTCTATCCTATCCAATCCTCTATCCTATCCTATCCTCTATCCTATCCTATCATCTATCCTACCCTATCCTCTATCCTATCCTGTCCTCTATCCTATCCTATCCTCTATTCTCTATCCTATCCTCTATCCTATCCTATCCTCTATCCTATCCTATCCTCTATCCTATCCTATCCTCTATCCTATCCTATCCTCCATCCTATCCTATCATCTATCCTATCCTATCCTCTATCCTATCTTGTCCTATATCCTATCCTATCCTCTATCCTATCCTATCCTCTATCCTATCCTATCCTCTATCCTATCCTATCCTCTATCCTATCCTATCCTCTATCCTATCCTATCCTCTATCCTATCCTATCTTCTATCCTTTCCTATCCTCTATCCTATCCTCTATCCAATCCTATATCCTATCCTATCCTCTATCCTATCCTATCCTATATCATATCCTATCCTCTATCCTATCCTATCGTCTATCCTATCCTATCCTCTATCCTATCAAATCCCCTATCCTATCCTCTTTCCTATCCTATCCTCTATCCTATCCTATCCTCTATCCTATCCTACCGTCTATCCAATCTTCTATCCTATCCTATCCTCTATCCTATTCTATCCTCTATCCTATCCTCTATCCTATCCTATCCTCTATCCTATCCTATCCTCTATCCTATCTTGTCCTATATCCTATCCTATCCTCTATCCTATCCTATCCTCTATCCTATCCTGTCCTCTATCCTATCCTATCCTCTATCCTCTATCCTATCCTCTATCCTATCCTATCCTCTATCCTATCCTATCCTCTATCCTATCCTATCCTCTATCCTATCCTATCCTCTATCCTATCCTATCATCTATCCTATCCTATCCTCTATCCTATCTTGTCCTATATCCTATCCTATCCTCTATCCTATCCTATCCTCTATCCTATTCTATCCTCTGTCCTATCCTATCCTCTATCCTATCCTATCCTCTATCCTATTATATCCTCTATCCTATCCTCTATCCTATCGTATCCTCTATCCTATCCTATCCTCTATCCTACGCTATCCTCTATCCTATCCTATCCTCTATCCTATCCTATCCTCTATCCTATCCTCTATCCTATCGTATCCTCTATCCTATCCTATCCTCTATCCTATCCTATCCTCTATCCTACGCTATCCTCTATCCTATCTTGTCCTATATCCTATCCTATCCTCTATCCTATCCTATCCTCTATCCTATCCTATCCTCTATCCTATCCTATCCTCTATCCTATCCTATCCTCTATCCTATCCTATCCTCTATCCTATCCTATCTTCTATCCTTTCCTATCCTCTATCCTATCCTCTATCCAATCCTATATCCTATCCTATCCTCTATCCTATCCTATCCTATATCATATCCTATCCTCTATCCTATCCTATCGTCTATCCTATCCTATCCTCTATCCTATCAAATCCCCTATCCTATCCTCTTTCCTATCCTATCCTCTATCCTATCCTATCCTCTATCCTATCCTACCGTCTATCCAATCTTCTATCCTATCCTATCCTCTATCCTATTCTATCCTCTATCCTATCCTCTATCCTATCCTATCCTCTATCCTATCCTATCCTCTATCCTATCTTGTCCTATATCCTATCCTATCCTCTATCCTATCCTATCCTCTATCCTATCCTGTCCTCTATCCTATCCTATCCTCTATCCTCTATCCTATCCTCTATCCTATCCTATCCTCTATCCTATCCTATCCTCTATCCTATCCTATCCTCTATCCTATCCTATCCTCTATCCTATCCTATCATCTATCCTATCCTATCCTCTATCCTATCTTGTCCTATATCCTATCCTATCCTCTATCCTATCCTATCCTCTATCCTATTCTATCCTCTGTCCTATCCTATCCTCTATCCTATCCTATCCTCTATCCTATTCTATCCTCTATCCTATCCTATCCTCTATCCTATCCTATCCTCCATCCTATCAAATCCCCTATCCTATCCTCTGCCCTATCCTATCCTCTATCCTATCCTATCCGCTATCGTATCCTATCCTCTATCCTATCCTATCCTCTATCCTATTATATCCTCTATCCTATCCTCTATCCTATCGTATCCTCTAGCCTATCCTATCCTCTATCCTACGCTATCCTCTATCCTATCCTATCCTCTATCCTATCCTATCCTCTATCCTATCCTATCCTCTATCCTATCCTCTATCCTATCGTATCCTCTATCCTATCCTATCCTCTATCCTATCCTATCCTCTATCCTATCCTATCGTCTATCCTATCCTATCCTCTATCCTATCAAATCCCCTATCCTATCCTCTGTCCTATCCTATCCTCTATCCTATCCTATCCTCTATCCTATCCTATCATCTATGCTCAATCCTATCCTTTCCTGTATCCTATCCTATCCTCTATCCTATCAAATCCTCTGTCCTATCCTATCCTCTATCCTATCCTATCCTCTATCCTATCCTATCCTCTATCCTATCCTATCCTCTATCCTATCCTATCCTCTATCCTATCCTATCCTCTATCCTATCCTATCCTCTATCCTATCCTATCCTCTATCCTATCCTATCCTCTATCCTATCCTACCGTCTATCCTATCCTCTATCCTATCCTATCCTCTATCCTACTCTATCCTCTATCCTATCCTATCCTCTATCCTATCCTATCCTCTATCCTATCCTATCCCCTATCCTATCAAATCCCCTATCCTATCCTCTGCCCTATCCTATCCTCTATCCTATCCTATCCTCTATCCTATCTTGTCCTATATCCTATCCTATCCTCTATCCTATAATATCCTCTATCCTATCCTATCCTCTGTCCTATCCTATCCTCTATCCTATCCTATCCTCTATCCTACTCTATCCTCTATCCTATCCTATCCTCTATCCTATCCTATCCTGTATCCTATCCTATCCCCTATCCTATCAAATCCCCTATCCTATCCTCTGCCCTATCCTATCCTCTATCCTATCCTATCCGCTATCCTATCCTATCCTCTATCCTATCCTATCCTCTATCCTATTATATCCTCTATCCTATCCTCTATCCTATCCTATCCTCTATCCTATCCTATCCTCCATCCTATCAAATCCCCTATCCTATCCTCTGCCCTATCCTATCCTCTATCCTATCCTATCCGCTATCGTATCCTATCCTCTATCCTATCCTATAATCTATCCTATTATATCCTCTATCCTATCCTCTATCCTATCGTATCCTCTATCCTATCCTATCCTCTATCCTACGCTATCCTCTATCCTATCCTATCCTCTATCCTATCCTATCCTCTATCCTATCCTCTATCCTATCGTATCCTCTATCCTATCCTATCCTCTATCCTATCCTATCCTCTATCCTACGCTATCCTCTATCCTATCCTATCCTCTATCCTATCCTATTATCTATCCTATCCTATCTTCTATCCTATCCTATCCTCTATCCTATCCTATCCTCTATCCTATCCTCTATCCTATCATATCCTCTATCCTATCCTACCGTCTATCCTATCCTCTATCCTATCCTATCCTCTATCCTATTCTATCCTCTATCCTATCCTATCCTCTATCCTATTCTATCCTCTATCCTATCCTATCCTCTATCCTATAAAATCCCCTATCCTATCCTCTGCCCTATCCTATCCTCTATCCTATCCTATCCGCTATCCTATCCTATCTTCTATCCTATCCTATCCTCTATCCTATTCTATCCTCTATCCTATCCTCTATCCTATCGTATCCTCTATCCTATCCTATCCTCTATCCTACGCTATCCTCTATCCTATCCTATCCTCTATCCTATCCTATCCTCTATCCTATCCTATCCTATCCTCTATCCTATCCTATCCTCTATCCTATCCTATCCTCTATCCTATCCTATCCTCTATCCTATCCTATCCTCTATCCTATCCTATCCTCTATCCTATCCTATCCTCTATCCTATCCTATCCTCTATCCTATCCTATCCTCTATCCTATCCTATCCTCTATCCTATCCTATCCTCTATCCTATCCTATCCTCTATCCTATCAATTCCCCTATGCTATCCTATCCTGTATCCTATCCAATCCTCCATCCTATCCTATCATCTATCCTATCCTATCCTCTATCCTATCCTATCCTCTATCCTATCCTATCCTCTATCCTATCCTATACTCCATCCTATCCTATCCTCTATCATATCCTATCGTCTATCCTATCCTATCCTCTATCCTATCAAATCCCCTATCCTATCCTCTGTCCTATCCTATCCTATCCTCTATCCTATTCTATCCTCTATCCTATCCTATCCTCTATCCTATCCTATCCTGTATCCTATCCAATCCTCTATCCTATCCTGTATCCTATCCAATCCTCTATCCTATCCTATCATCTATCCTCAATCCTATCCTTTCCTGTATCGTATCCATCCTCTATCCTATCCTGTCCTCTATCCTATCCTATCCTCTATCCTATCCTATCCAATCCCGTATCCTATCCTCTATTCTATCCTATCCTATCCACAATCCTATCCTTTCCTGTATCCTATCATGTCCTCTATCCTATCAAATCCTCTGTCCTATCCTATCCTCTATCCTATCGAATCGTGTATCCTATCCACTACCCTATCCTATCCTCTATCCTATCCTATCCTCTATCCTATCAAATCCCTATACTATCCTCTATCCTATCCTATCGTCTGTCCTATCCTATCCTCTATCCTATCCTATCCTCTATCCTATAAAATCCCCTATCCTATCCTCTGCCTAATCCTATCCTCTATCCTATCCTATCCGCTATCCTATCCTACCGTCTATCCAATCCTCTATCCTATCCTACCGTCTATCCAATCCTCTATCCTATCCTATCCTCTATCCTATTCTATCCTCTATCCTATCCTCTATCCTATCCTCTATCCTATCCTATCCTATATCCTATCCTATCCTATCTTCTATCCTATCCTATCCTCTATCCTATCAATTCCCCTATCCTATCATATCCTCTATCCTATCCTATCCTATCCTCTATCCTATCCTATCCTCTATCCTATCAATTCCCCTATCCTATCATATCCTCTATCCTATCCTATCCTATCCTCTATCCTATCCTATCCTCTATCCTATCCTATCTTCTATCCTATCCTATCCTCTATCCTTATAATTCCCCTATCCTATCATATCCTCTATCCTATCCTATCCTATCCTCTATCCTATCCTATCCTCTATCCTTATAATTCCCCTATCCTATCATATCCTCTATCCTATCAAATCCCTATCCTATCCTCTATCCTATCCATTCCTCCATAATATCGTACACTCTATCCTATAATTTCATCTATCCGTTCCTATTCTCTATCCTACCCTCTATCATAACCTCTATCCTATCCTGTCCTCTATCCTATCCTATCCTCTATCCTATCCTCTATCCTATCCTATCCTCTATCCTATCCTATCCTCTATCCTATCCTGTCCTCTATCCTATCCAATCCTCTATCCTATCAAATCCCTATCCTATCCTCTATACTATCCTATCCTCTGTCCTATCTAATCCTCTATCCTATCCTATCCTCTATCCTATCCTATCCTCTATCCTATCCTATCCTCTATCCAATCCTATCCTCTATCCTATCGCATCCTCTATCCTATCAAATCCCCTATCCTATCCTCTGTCCTATCCTATCCTCTACCCTATCCTATCCTCCACCCTATCCTATCCTCTATCCTATCCTATCCTCTATCCTATCCTATCCTCTATCCTATCCTCTATCCTATCCTATCCTCTATCCTACTCTATCCTCTATCCTATCCTATCCTCTATCCTATCCTATCCTCTATCCTATCAAATCCCCTATCCTATCCTCTGCCCTATCCTATCCTCTATCCTATCCTATCCTCTATCCTATCGTATCCTCTATCCTATCCTATCCTTTATCCTACGCTATCCTCTATCCTATCCAATCCTCTATCCTATCCTATCCTCTATCCTATCCTATCATCTATCCTATCCTATCCTCTATCCTATCCTATCCTCTATCCTTTCCTATCCTCTATCCTATCCTACCTTCTATCCAATCCTCTATCCTATCCTATCCTCTATCCTATTCTATCCTCTATCCTATTCTATCCTCTATCCTATCCTATCCTCTATCCTATCCTATCCTCTATCCTATCCTATCCTCTATCCTATCCTATCCTCTATCCTATCCTATCCTCTATCCTATCCTATCCTCTATCCTATCCTATCCTCTATCCTATCCTATCCTCTATCCTATCCTATCCTCTATCCTATCCTATCCTCTATCCTATCCTATCCTCTATCCTATCCTATCCTCTATCCTATCCTATCCACTATCCTATCAATTCCCCTATGCTATCCTATCCTGTATCCTATCCAAACCTCCATCCTATCCTATTATCTATCCTATCCTATCCTCTATCCTATCCTATCCTCTATCCTATCCTATCCTCTATCCTATCCTATCCTCTATCCTATCCTATCCTCTATCCTATCCTATCCTCTATCATATCCTATCGTCTATCCTATCCTATCCTCTATCCTATCAAATCCCCTATCCTATCCTCTGTCCTATCCTATCCTCTATCCTATCCTATCCTCTATCCTATCTTATCCTCTATCCTATCCTATCTTCTATGCTTTCCTATCCTCTATCCTATCCTCTATCCAATCCTCTATCCTATCTTATCCTCTATCCTATCCTATCTTCTATGCTTTCCTATCCTCTATCCTATCCTCTATCCAATCCTCTATCCTATCCTATCCTCTATCCTATCCTATCCTCTATCCTATCCTATCATCTATCCTATCCTATCCTCTATCCTATCCTATCGTCTATCCTATCCTATCCTCTATCCTATCAAATCCCCTATCCTATCCTCTGTCCTATCCTATCCTCTATCCTATCCTATCCTCTATCCTATCCTATCCTATCCTCTATCCTATCCTATCCTCTATCCTATCCTATCCTCTATCCTATCCTATCCTCTATCCTATCCTACCGTCTATCCAATCCTCTATCCTATCCTATCCTCTATCCTATTCTATCCTCTATCCTATCCTATCCTCTATCCTATCCTATCCTCTATCCTATAAAATCCCCTATCCTATCCTCTGCCCTATCCTATCCTCTATCCTATCCTATCAGCTATCCTATCCTATCCTCTATCCTATCCTATCCTCTATCCTATTCTACCCTCTATCCTATCCTCTATCCTATCGTATCCTCTATCCTATCCTATCCTCTATCCTACGCTATCCTCTATCCTATCTTATCCTCTGTCCTATCTAATCCTTTATCCTATCCTATCCTCTATCCTATCCTATCCTCTATCCTATCCTATCCCCTATCCTATCCTATCTTCTATCCTATTCTATCCTCTATCCTATCTAATCCCCTATCCTATCCTCTATCCTATCCTATCCTGTATCCTATCCAATCCTCTATCCTATCCTGTATCCTATCCAATCCTCTATCCTATCCTATCATTTATCCTCAATCCTATCCTTTCCTGTATCCAATCCTATCCTCTATCCTATCCTATCCTCTATCCTATCCTCTATCCTATCCTATCCTCTATCCTAGCCTATCCTCTATCCTATCCTATCCAATCCCCTATCCTATCCTATCCTCTATTTTATCCTATCCTCTATCCTATCAAATCCCCTATCCTATCCTCTATCCTATCCTATCCTCTATCCTATCGTATCCTCTATCCTATCCTATCCTCTATTCTACGCTATCCTCTATCCTATCCAATCCTCTATCCTATCCTATCCTCTATCCTATCCTATCATCTATCCTATCCTATCCTCTATCCTATCCTATCCTCTATCCTATCCTATCCTCTATCCTATCCTACCTTCTATCCAATCCTCTATCCTATCCTATCCTCTATCCTATTCTATCCTCTATCCTATTCTATCCTCTATCCTATCCTATCCTCTATCCTATAAAATCCCCTATCCTATCCTCCGCCCTATCCTATCCTCTATCCTATCCTATCCGCTATCCTATCCTATCCTCTATCCTGTCCTATCCTCTATCCTATTCTATCATCTATCCTATCCTCTATCCTATCGTATCCTCTATCCTATCCTATCCTCTATCCTACGCTATCCTCTATCCTATCCTATCCTCTATCCTATCCTATCCTCTATCCTATCCTATCCTCTATCCTATCAATTCCCCTATGCTATCCTATCCTGTATCCTATCCAATCCTCCATCCTATCCTGTCATCTATCCTATCCTATCCTCTATCCTATCCTATCCTCTATCCTATTCTATCCTCTATCCTATCCTATCCTCTATCCTATCCTATCCTCTATCATATCCTATCGTCTATCCTATCCTATCCTCTATCCTATCAAATCCCCTATCCTATCCTCTGTCCTATCCTATCCTCTATCCTATCCTATCCTCTATCCTATCCTATCCTCTATCCTATCCTATCTTCTATGCTTTCCTATCCTCTATCCTATCCTCTATCCAATCCTCTATCCTATCCTATCCTCTATCCTATCCTATCCTCTATCCTATCATATCCTCTATCCTATCCTATCCTCTATCCTATCCTATCGTCTATCCTATCCTATCCTCTATCCTATCAAATCCCCTATCCTATCCTCTGTCCTATCCTATCCTCTATCCTATCCTATCCTCTATCCTATCCTATCCTATCCTCTATCCTATCCTATCCTCTATCCTATCCTATCCTCTATCCTATCCTACCGTCTATCCAATCCTCTATCCTATCCTATCCTCTATCCTATTCTATCCTCTATCCTATCCTATCCTCTATCCTATCCTATCCTCTATCCTATAAAATCCCCTATCCTATCCTCTGCCCTATCCTATCCTCTATCCTATCCTATCAGCTAACCTATCCTATCCTCTATCCTATCAATTCCCCTATGCTATCCTATCCTGTATCCTATCCAATCCTCCATCCTATCCTATTATCTATCCTATCCTATCCTCTATCCTATCCTATCCTCTATCCTATCCTATCCTCTATCCTATCCTATCCTCTATCCTATCCTATCCTCTATCCTATCCTATCCTATCCTATCCTCTATCCTATCCTATCCTCTATCATATCCTATCGTCTATCCTATCCTATCCTCTATCCTATCAAATCCCCTATCCTATCCTCTGTCCTATCCTATCCTCTATCCTATCCTATCCTCTATCCTATCCTATCCTATATCATATCCTATCCTCTATCCTATCCTATCGTCTATCCTATCCTATCCTCTATGCTATCAAATCCCCTATCCTATCCTCTTTCCTATCCTATCCTCTATCCTATCCTATCCTCTATCCTATCCTACCGTCTATCCAATCCTCTATCAAATCCTATCCTCTATCCTATTCTATCCTCTATCCTATCCTCTATCCTATCCTATCCTCTATCCTATCCTATCCTCTATCCTATCCTATCTTCTATCCTATCCTATCCTCTATCCTTATAATTCCCCAATCCTATCATATCCTCTATCCTATCCTATCCTATCCTCTATCCTATCCTATCCTCTATCCTATAATATCTTCTATCCTATCCTATCCTCTATCCTATCAAATCCCTATCCTATCCTCTATCCTATCCATTCCTCCATAATATCGTACACTCTATCCTATAATTTCATCTATCCGTTCCTATTCTCTATCCTACCCTCTATCATAACCTCTATCCTATCCTGTCCTCTATCCTATCCTATCCTCTATCCTATCCTCTATCCTATCCTATCCTCTATCCTATCCTGTCCTCTATCCTATCCAATCCTCTATCCTATCAAATCCCTATCCTATCCTCTATACTATCCTATCCTCTGTCCTATCTAATCCTCTATCCTATCCTATCCTCTATCCTATCCTATCCTCTATCCAATCCTATCCTCTATCCTATCGTATCCTCTATCCTATCAAATCCCCTATCCTATCCTCTGTCAAATCCTATCCTCTATCCTATCCTATCCTCTATCCTATCCTATCCTCTATCCTATCCTATCCTCTATACTATCCTCTATCCTATCCTATCCTCTATCCTACTCTATCCTCTATCCTATCCTATCCTCTATCCTATCCTATACTATCCTCTATCCTATCCTATCCTCTATCCTATCAAATCCCCTATCCTATCCTCTGCCCTATCCTATCCTCTATCCTATCCTATCCTCTATCCTATCGTATCCTCTATCCTATCCTATCCTCTATTCTACGCTATCCTCTATCCTATCCAATCCTCTATCCTATCCTATCCTCTATCCTATCCTATCATCTATCCTATCCTATCCTCTATCCTATCCTATCCTCTATCCTATCCTATCCTCTATCCTATCCTACCTTCTATCCAATCCTCTATCCTATCCTATCCTCTATCCTATTCTATCCTCTATCCTATTCTATCCTCTATCCTATCCTATCCTCTATCCTATAAAATCCCCTATCCTATCCTCCGCCCTATCCTATCCTCTATCCTATCCTATCCGCTATCCTATCCTATCCTCTATCCTGTCCTATCCTCTATCCTATTCTATCATCTATCCTATCCTCTATCCTATCGTATCCTCTATCCTATCCTATCCTCTATCCTACGCTATCCTCTATCCTATCCTATCCTCTATCCTATCCTATCCTCTATCCTATCCTATCCTCTATCCTATCCTATCCTCTATCCTATCCTATCCTCTATCCTATCAATTCCCCTATGCTATCCTATCCTGTATCCTATCCAATCCTCCATCCTATCCTGTCATCTATCCTATCCTATCCTCTATCCTATCCTATCCTCTATCCTATCCTATCCTCTATCCTATCCTATCCTCTATCCTATCCTATCCTCTATCATATCCTATCGTCTATCCTATCCTATCCTCTATCCTATCAAATCCCCTATCCTATCCTCTGTCCTATCCTATCCTCTATCCTATCCTATCCTCTATCCTATCCTATCCTCTATCCTATCCTATCTTCTATGCTTTCCTATCCTCTATCCTATCCTCTATCCAATCCTCTATCCTATCCTATCCTCTATCCTATCCTATCCTCTATCCTATCATATCCTCTATCCTATCCTATCCTCTATCCTATCCTATCGTCTATCCTATCCTATCCTCTATCCTATCAAATCCCCTATCCTATCCTCTGTCCTATCCTATCCTCTATCCTATCCTATCCTCTATCCTATCCTATCCTATCCTCTATCCTATCCTATCCTCTATCCTATCCTATCCTCTATCCTATCCTACCGTCTATCCAATCCTCTATCCTATCCTATCCTCTATCCTATTCTATCCTCTATCCTATCCTATCCTCTATCCTATCCTATCCTCTATCCTATAAAATCCCCTATCCTATCCTCTGCCCTATCCTATCCTCTATCCTATCCTATCAGCTAACCTATCCTATCCTCTATCCTATCCTATCCTCTATCCTATTCTACCCTCTATCCTATCCTCTATCCTATCGTATCCTCTATCCTATCCTATCCTCTATCCTACGCTATCCTCTATCCTATCTTATCCTCTGTCCTATCTAATCCTCTATCCTATCCTATCCTCTATCCTATCCTATCCTCTATCCTATCCTATCCCCTATCCTATCCTATCTTCTATCCTATTCTATCCTCTATCCTATCTAATCCCCTATCCTATCCTCTATCCTATCCTATCCTGTATCCTATCCAATCCTCTATCCTATCCTGTATCCTATCCTATCCTCTATCCTATCGTATCCTCTATCCTATGCTATCCTCTATCCTACGCTATCCTCTATCCTATCCAATCCTCTATCCTATCCTATCCTCTATCCTATCCTATCATCTATCCTATCCTATCCTCTATCCTATCCTGTCCTCTATCCTATCCTATCCTCTATCCTATCCTATCCTCTATCCTATCCTATCCTCTATCCTATCCTATCCTCTATCCTATCCTCTCCTCTATCCTATCCTATTCTCTATCCTATCCTATCATCTATCCTCAATCCTATCCTTTCCTGTATCCTATCCTATCCTCTATCCTATCAAATCCTCTGTCCTATCCTATCCTCTATCGTATCCTATCCTCTATCCTATCCTATCCTCTATCCTATCCTATCCGCTATCCTATCCTATCCTCTATCCTATCCTATCCTCTATCCTATTCTATCCTCTATCCTATCCTCTATCCTATCGTATCCTCTATCCTATCCTATCCTCTTTCCTACGCTATCCTCTATCCTATCCTATCTTCTATCCTATCCTATCCTCTATCCTATCAATTCCCCTATCCTATCCTATCCTGAATCCTATCCAATCCTCTGTCCTATCCTGTATCCTATCCAATCCTCTATCCTATCCTATCATCTATCCTATCCTACACTCTATCCTATCCTATCCTCCATCCTATCCTATCCTCTATCCTATCCTAACCTCTATCCTATCCTATCCTCTATCCTATCCTATCTTCTATCCTATCCTAGCCTCTATCCTATCCTATCCTCTATCCTATCCTCTATCCTATCCTATCCTCTATCCTATCCTATCCTCTATCCTATCCTATCTTCTATCCTTTCCTATCCTCTATTCTATCCTCTATCCAATCCTCCATCCTATCCTATCCTCTATCCTATCCTATCCACTATCCTATCCTATCCTCTATCCTATCAAATCCCCTATCCTATCCTCTGTCCTATCCTATCCTCTATCCTATCCTATCCTCTATCCAATCCTATTCTCTATCCTATCCTATCTTCTATCCTATCCTATCCTCTATCCTATCAAATCACCTATCCTATCCTCTATCCTATCCTATCCTTTGTCCTATCTAATCCTCTATCCTATCCTATCCTCTATCCTATCCTATTCTCTATCCTATCCTATCCTCTATCCTATCCTATCCTTTCCTGTATCATATCCAATCCTCTATCCTATCCTGTCCTCTATCCTATCCTATCCTCTATCCTATCCTATCCAATCCCGTATCCTATCCTCTATTCTATCCTATCCTGTATCCAATCCTATCCTCAATCCTATCCATTCCTGTATCCTATCCTATCCTCTATCCTATCAAATCCTCTGTCCTATCCTATCCTCTATCCTATCGAATCCAGTATCCTATCCTCTATCCTATCCTATCCTCTGTCCTATCCTATCCTCTTTCCTATCCTATCCTCTATCCTATCCTATCCTCTATCCTATCCTATCGTCTATCCTATCCTATCCTCTATCCTATCAAATCCCCTATCCTATCCTCTGTCCTATCCTACCCTCTATCCTATCCTATCCTCTATCCTATCCTATCCTATCCTATCCTCTATCCTATCCTATCCTCTATCCTATCCTATCCTCTATCCTATCCTACCGTCTATCCAATCCTCTATCCTATCCTATCCTCTATCCTATCCTATCCTCTATCCTATTCTACCCTCTATCCTATCCTCTATCCTATCGTATCCTCTATCCTATCCTATCCTCTATCCTACGCTATCCTCTATCCTATCTTATCCTCTGTCCTATCTAATCCTCTATCCTATCCTATCCTCTATCCTATCCTATCCTCTATCCTATCCTATCCCCTATCCTATCCTATCTTCTATCCTATTCTATCCTCTATCCTATCTAATCCCCTATCCTATCCTGTATCCTATCCTATCCTGTATCCTATCCAATCCTCTATCCTATCCTGTATCCTATCCTATCCTCTATCCTATCGTATCCTCTATCCTATCCTATCCTCTATCCTACGCTATCCTCTATCCTATCCAATCCTCTATCCTATCCTATCCTCTATCCTATCCTATCATCTATCCTATCCTATCCTCTATCCTATCCTGTCTTCTATCCTATCCTATCCTCTATCCTATCCTATCCTCTATCCTATCCTATCCTCTATCCTATCCTCTCCTCTATCCTATCCTATTCTCTATCCTATCCTATCATCTACCCTCAATCCTATCCTTTCCTGTATCCTATCCTATCCTCTATCCTATCAAATCCTCTGTCCTATCCTATCCTCTATCGTATCCTATCCTCTATCCTATCCTATCCTCTATCCTATCCTATCCGCTATCCTATCCTATCCTCTATCCTATCCTATCCTCTATCCTATTCTATCCTCTATCCTATCCTCTATCCTATCGTATCCTCTATCCTATCCTATCCTCTATCCTACGCTATCCTCTATCCTATCCTATCCCTGATCCTATTCTATCCTCTATCCTATCCTATCTTCTATCCTATCCTATCCGCTATCCTATCAATTCCCCTATCCTATCCTATCCTGTATCCTATCCAATCCTCCATCCTATCCTATTATCTATCCTATCCTATCCTCTATCCTATCCTATCCTCTATCCTATCCTATCCTGTATCCTATCCAATCCTCCATCCTATCCTATCCTATCCTCTATCCTATCCTATCCTCTATCCTATCCTATCCTCTATCCTATCCTATCCTCTATCCTATCCTATCCTCTATCCTATCCTATCTTCTATGCTTTCCTATCCTCTATCCTATCCTCTATCCAATCCTCTATCCTATCCTATCCTCTATCCTATCCTATCCTATCCTCTATCCTATCCTATCCTCTATCCTATCCTATCGTCTATCCTATCCTATCCTCTATCCTATCAAATCCCCTATCCTATCCTCTGTCCTATCCTATCCTCTATCCTATCCTATCCTCTATCCTATCCTATCCTATCCTATCCTCTATCCTATCCTATCCTCTATCCTATCCTATCCTCTATCCTATCCTACCGTCTATCCAATCCTCTATCCTATCCTATCCTCTATCCTATCCTATCCTCTATCCTATTCTACCCTCTATCCTATCCTCTATCCTATCGTATCCTCTATCCTATCCTATCCTCTATCCTACGCTATCCTCTATCCTATCTTATCCTCTGTCCTATCTAATCCTCTATCCTATCCTATCCTCTATCCTATCCTATCCTCTATCCTATCCTATCCTCTATCCTATCCTATCGTCTATCCTATCCTATCCTCTATCCTATCAAATCCCCTATCCTATCCTCTGTCCTATCCTATCCTCTATCCTATCCTATCCTCTATCCTATCCTATCCTATCCTATCCTCTATCCTATCCTATCCTCTATCCTATCCTATCCTCTATCCTATCCTACCGTCTATCCAATCCTCTATCCTATCCTATCCTCTATCCTATCCTATCCTCTATCCTATTCTACCCTCTATCCTATCCTCTATCCTATCGTATCCTCTATCCTATCCTATCCTCTATCCTATCCTATCCTCTATCCTATCCTATCCTCTATCCTATCCTATCCTCTATCCTATCCTCTCCTCTATCCTATCCTATTCTCTATCCTATCCTATCATCTATCCTCAATCCTATCCTTTCCTGTATCCTATCCTATCCTCTATCCTATCAAATCCTCTGTCCTATCCTATCCTCTATCGTATCCTATCCTCTATCCTATCCTATCCTCTATCCTATCCTATCCGCTATCCTATCCTATCCTCTATCCTATCCTATCCTCTATCCTATTCTATCCTCTATCCTATCCTCTATCCTATCGTATCCTCTATCCTATCCTATCCTCTATCCTACGCTATCCTCTATCCTATCCTATCCCTGATCCTATTCTATCCTCTATCCTATCCTATCTTCTATCCTATCCTATCCTCTATCCTATCAATTCCCCTATCCTATCCTATCCTGAATCCTATCCAATCCTCTATCCTATCCTGTATCCTATCCAATCCTCTATCCTATCCTATCATCTATCCTATCCTACCCTCTATCCTATCCTATCCTCCATCCTATCCTATCCTCTATCCTATCCTAACCTCTATCCTATCCTATCCTCTATCCTATCCTATCTTCTATCCTATCCTAGCCTCTATCCTATCCTATCCTCTATCCTATCCTCTATCCTATCCTCTATCCTATCCTCTATCCTATCCTATCTTCTATCCTTTCCTATCCTCTATTCTATCCTCTATCCAATCCTCCATCCTATCCTATCCTCTATCCTATCATATCCACTATCCTATCCTATCCTCTATCCTATCAAATCCCCTATCCTATCCTCTGTCCTATCCTATCCTCTATCCTATCCTATCCTCTATCCAATCCTATTCTCTATCCTATCCTATCTTCTATCCTATCCTATCGTCTATCCTATCAAATCACCTATCCTATCCTCTATCCTATCCTATCCATTGTCCTATCTAATCCTCTATCCTATCCTATCCTCTATCCTATCCTATCCTCTATCCTATCCTATCCTCTATCCTATCCTATCCTTTCCTGTATCATATCCAATCCTCTATCCTATCCTGTCCTCTATCCTATCCTATCCTCTATCCTATCCTATCCAATCCCGTATCCTATCCTCTATTCTATCCTATCCTGTATCCAATCCTATCCTCAATCCTATCCATTCCTGTATCCTATCCTATCCTCTATCCTATCAAATCCTCTGTCCTATCCTATCCTCTATCCTATCGAATCCAGTATCCTATCCTCTATCCTATCCTATCCTCTGTCCTATCCTATCCTCTTTCCTATCCTATCGTATATCCTATCCTATATCTCATCCTATCCGCTATCCTATCCTATCCTCTTTCCTATCAAATCTTCTGTCCTATCCTATCCTCTATCGTATCCTATCCTCTATCCTATCCTATCCTCTATCCTATCCTATCCGCTATCCTATCCTATCCTCTATCCTATCCTATCCTCTATCCTATTCTATCCTCTATCCTATCCACTATCCTATCGTATCCTCTATCCTATCCTATCCTCTATCCTACGCTATCCTCTATCCTATCCTATCCCTGATCCTATTCTATCCTCTATCCTATCCTATCTTCTATCCTATCCTATCCTCTATCCTATCCATTCCTCCATAATATCGTACACTCTATCCTATAATTTCATCTATCCGTTCCTATTCTCTATCCTACCCTCTATCCTAACCTCTATCCTATCCTATCCTCTATCCTATCCTATCCTCTATCCTATCCTATCCTCTATCCTATCTTATCCTATATCCTATCCTGTCCTCTATCCTATCCAATCCTCTATCCTATCAAATCCCTATCCTATCCTCTATACTATCCTATCCTCTGTCCTATCTAATCCTCTATCCTATCCTATCGTCTATCCTATCCTATCCTCTATCCAATCCTATCCTCTATCCTATCGTATCCTCTATCCTATCAAATCCCCTATCCTATCCTCTGTCCTATCCTATCCTCTATCCTATCCTATCCTCTATCCTATCCTATCCTCTATCCTATCCTATCCTCTATCCTATCCTATCCTCTATCCTATCCTATCCTCTATCCTATCCTACCGTCTATGCTATCCTCTATCCTATCCTTTCCTCTATCCTACTCTATCCTCTATCCTATCCTATCCTCTATCCTATCCTATCCTATCCTCTATCCTATCCTATCCTCTATCCTATCAAATCCCCTATCCTATCCTCTGCCCTATCCTATCCTCTATCCTATCCTATCCTCTATCCTATCGTATCCTCTATCCTATCCTATCCTCTATCCTACGCTATCCTCTATCCTATCCAATCCTCTATCCTATCCTATCCTCTATCCTATCCTATCATCTATCCTATCCTATCCTCTATCCTATCCTATCTTCTATCCTATCCTATCCTCTATCCTATCCTACCTTCTATCCAATCCTCTATCCTATCCTATCCTCTATCCTATCCTATCCTCTATCCTATCCTATCCTATCCTGTATCCTATCCAATCCTCCATCCTATCCTATCATCTATCCTATCCTATCCTCTATCCTATCCTATCCTCTATCCTATCCTATCCTCTATCCTATCCTATCCTCTATCCTATCCTATCCTCTATCCTATCCTATCCTCTATCCTATCCTATCCTCTATCCTATCCTATCCTCTATCCTATCCTATCTTCTATGCTTTCCTATCCTCTATCCTATCCTCTATCCAATCCTCTATCCTATCCTATCCTCTATCCTATCCTATCCTCTATCCTATCCTATCCTCTATCCTATCCTATCCTCTATCCTATCCTATCGTCTATACTATCCTATCCTCTATCCTATCAAATCCCCTATCCTATCCTCTGTCCTATCCTATCCTCTATCCTATCCTATCCTCTATCCTATCCTATCCTATCCTATCCTCTATCCTATCCTATCCGCTATCCTATCCTATCCTCTATCCTATCCTATCCTCTATCCTATTCTATCCTCTATCCTATCCACTATCCTATCGTATCCTCTATCCTATCCTATCCTCTATCCTACGCTATCCTCTATCCTATCCTATCCTCTATCCTATCCATTCCTCCATAATATCGTACACTCTATCCTATAATTTCATCTATCCGTTCCTATTCTCTATCCTACCCTCTATCCGAACCTCTATCCTATCCTATCCTCTATCCTATCCTATCCTCTATCCTATCCTATCCTCTATCCTATCTTATCCTATATCCTATCCTGTCCTCTATCCTATCCAATCCTCTATCCTATCAAATCCCCTATCCTATCCTCTGCCCTATCCTATCCTCTATCCTATCCTATCCTCTATCCTATCGTATCCTCTATCCTATCCTATCCTCTATCCTACGCTATCCTCTATCCTATCCAATCCTCTATCCTATCCTATCCTCTATCCTATCCTATCATCTATCCTATCCTATCCTCTATCCTATCCTATCTTCTATCCTATCCTATCCTCTATCCTATCCTACCTTCTATCCAATCCTCTATCCTATCCTATCCTCTATCCTATCCTATCCTCTATCCTATCCTATCCTATCCTGTATCCTATCCAATCCTCCATCCTATCCTATCATCTATCCTATCCTATCCTCTATCCTATCCTATCCTCTATCCTATCCTATCCTCTATCCTATCCTATCCTCTATCCTATCCTATCCTCTATCCTATCCTATCCTCTATCCTATCCTATCTTCTATGCTTTCCTATCCTCTATCCTATCCTATCCTCTATCCTATCCTCTATCCTATCCTCTATCCTATCCTCTATCCTATCCTATCTTCTATCCTTTCCTATCCTCTATTCTATCCTCTATCCAATCCTCCATCCTATCCTATCCTCTATCCTATCATATCCACTATCCTATCCTATCCTCTATCCTATCAAATCCCCTATCCTATCCTCTGTCCTATCCTATCCTCTATCCTATCCTATCCTCTATCCAATCCTATTCTCTATCCTATCCTATCTTCTATCCTATCCTATCGTCTATCCTATCAAATCACCTATCCTATCCTCTATCCTATCCTATCCATTGTCCTATCTAATCCTCTATCCTATCCTATCCTCTATCCTATCCTATCCTCTATCCTATCCTATCCTCTATCCTATCCTATCCTTTCCTGTATCATATCCAATCCTCTATCCTATCCTGTCCTCTATCCTATCCTATCCTCTATCCTATCCTATCCAATCCCGTATCCTATCCTCTATTCTATCCTATCCTGTATCCAATCCTATCCTCAATCCTATCCATTCCTGTATCCTATCCTATCCTCTATCCTATCAAATCCTCTGTCCTATCCTATCCTCTATCCTATCGAATCCAGTATCCTATCCTCTATCCTATCCTATCCTATCTTCTATCCTATCCTAGCCTCTATCCTATCCTATCCTCTATCCTATCCTCTATCCTATCCTCTATCCTATCCTATCTTCTATCCTTTCCTATCCTCTATTCTATCCTCTATCCAATCCTCCATCCTATCCTATCCTCTATCCTATCATATCCACTATCCTATCCTATCCTCTATCCTATCAAATCCCCTATCCTATCCTCTGTCCTATCCTATCCTCTATCCTATCCTATCCTCTATCCAATCCTATTCTCTATCCTATCCTATCTTCTATCCTATCCTATCGTCTATCCTATCAAATCACCTATCCTATCCTCTATCCTATCCTATCCATTGTCCTATCTAATCCTCTATCCTATCCTATCCTCTATCCTATCCTATCCTCTATCCTATCCTATCCTCTATCCTATCCTATCCTTTCCTGTATCATATCCAATCCTCTATCCTATCCTGTCCTCTATCCTATCCTATCCTCTATCCTATCCTATCCAATCCCGTATCCTATCCTCTATTCTATCCTATCCTGTATCCAATCCTATCCTCAATCCTATCCATTCCTGTATCCTATCCTATCCTCTATCCTATCAAATCCTCTGTCCTATCCTATCCTCTATCCTATCGAATCCAGTATCCTATCCTCTATCCTATCCTATCCTCTGTCCTATCCTATCCTCTTTCCTATCCTATCGTATATCCTATCCTATATCTCATCCTATCCGCTATCCTATCCTATCCTCTTTCCTATCAAATCTTCTGTCCTATCCTATCCTCTATCGTATCCTATCCTCTATCCTATCCTATCCTCTATCCTATCCTATCCGCTATCCTATCCTATCCTCTATCCTATCCTATCCTCTATCCTATTCTATCCTCTATCCTATCCACTATCCTATCGTATCCTCTATCCTATCCTATCCTCTATCCTACGCTATCCTCTATCCTATCCTATCCGTGATCCTATTCTATCCTCTATCCTATCCTATCTTCTATCCTATCCTATCCTCTATCCTATCCATTCCTCCATAATATCGTACACTCTATCCTATAATTTCATCTATCCGTTCCTATTCTCTATCCTACCCTCTATCCTAACCTCTATCCTATCCTATCCTCTATCCTATCCTATCCTCTATCCTATCCTATCCTCTATCCTATCTTATCCTATATCCTATCCTGTCCTCTATCCTATCCAATCCTCTATCCTATCAAATCCCTATCCTATCCTCTATACTATCCTATCCTCTGTCCTATCTAATCCTCTATCCTATCCTATCGTCTATCCTATCCTATCCTCTATCCAATCCTATCCTCTATCCTATCGTATCCTCTATCCTATCAAATCCCCTATCCTATCCTCTGTCCTATCCTATCCTCTATCCTATCCTATCCTCTATCCTATCCTATCCTCTATCCTATCCTATCCTCTATCCTATCCTATCCTCTATCCTATCCTATCCTCTATCCTATCCTACCGTCTATGCTATCCTCTATCCTATCCTTTCCTCTATCCTACTCTATCCTCTATCCTATCCTATCCTCTATCCTATCCTATCCTATCCTCTATCCTATCCTATCCTCTATCCTATCAAATCCCCTATCCTATCCTCTGCCCTATCCTATCCTCTATCCTATCCTATCCTCTATCCTATCGTATCCTCTATCCTATCCTATCCTCTATCCTACGCTATCCTCTATCCTATCCAATCCTCTATCCTATCCTATCCTCTATCCTATCCTATCATCTATCCTATCCTATCCTCTATCCTATCCTATCTTCTATCCTATCCTATCCTCTATCCTATCCTACCTTCTATCCAATCCTCTATCCTATCCTATCCTCTATCCTATCCTATCCTCTATCCTATCCTATCCTATCCTGTATCCTATCCAATCCTCCATCCTATCCTATCATCTATCCTATCCTATCCTCTATCCTATCCTATCCTCTATCCTATCCTATCCTCTATCCTATCCTATCCTCTATCCTATCCTATCCTCTATCCTATCCTATCCTCTATCCTATCCTATCTTCTATGCTTTCCTATCCTCTATCCTATCCTCTATCCAATCCTCTATCCTATCCTATCCTCTATCCTATCCTATCCTCTATCCTATCCTATCCTCTATCCTATCCTATCCTCTATCCTATCCTATCGTCTATACTATCCTATCCTCTATCCTATCAAATCCCCTATCCTATCCTCTGTCCTATCCTATCCTCTATCCTATCCTATCCTCTATCCTATCCTATCCTATCCTATCCTCTATCCTATCCTATCCGCTATCCTATCCTATCCTCTATCCTATCCTATCCTCTATCCTATTCTATCCTCTATCCTATCCACTATCCTATCGTATCCTCTATCCTATCCTATCCTCTATCCTACGCTATCCTCTATCCTATCCTATCCTCTATCCTATCCATTCCTCCATAATATCGTACACTCTATCCTATAATTTCATCTATCCGTTCCTATTCTCTATCCTACCCTCTATCCGAACCTCTATCCTATCCTATCCTCTATCCTATCCTATCCTCTATCCTATCCTATCCTCTATCCTATCTTATCCTATATCCTATCCTGTCCTCTATCCTATCCAATCCTCTATCCTATCAAATCCCCTATCCTATCCTCTGCCCTATCCTATCCTCTATCCTATCCTATCCTCTATCCTATCGTATCCTCTATCCTATCCTATCCTCTATCCTACGCTATCCTCTATCCTATCCAATCCTCTATCCTATCCTATCCTCTATCCTATCCTATCATCTATCCTATCCTATCCTCTATCCTATCCTATCTTCTATCCTATCCTATCCTCTATCCTATCCTACCTTCTATCCAATCCTCTATCCTATCCTATCCTCTATCCTATCCTATCCTCTATCCTATCCTATCCTATCCTGTATCCTATCCAATCCTCCATCCTATCCTATCATCTATCCTATCCTATCCTCTATCCTATCCTATCCTCTATCCTATCCTATCCTCTATCCTATCCTATCCTCTATCCTATCCTATCCTCTATCCTATCCTATCCTCTATCCTATCCTATCTTCTATGCTTTCCTATCCTCTATCCTATCCTCTATCCAATCCTCTATCCTATCCTATCCTCTATCCTATCCTATCCTCTATCCTATCCTATCCTCTATCCTATCCTATCCTCTATCCTATCCTATCGTCTATACTATCCTATCCTCTATCCTATCAAATCCCCTATCCTATCCTCTGTCCTATCCTATCCTCTATCCTATCCTATCCTCTATCCTATCCTATCCTATCCTATCCTCTATCCTATCCTATCCGCTATCCTATCCTATCCTCTATCCTATCCTATCCTCTATCCTATTCTATCCTCTATCCTATCCACTATCCTATCGTATCCTCTATCCTATCCTATCCTCTATCCTACGCTATCCTCTATCCTATCCTATCCTCTATCCTATCCATTCCTCCATAATATCGTACACTCTATCCTATAATTTCATCTATCCGTTCCTATTCTCTATCCTACCCTCTATCCGAACCTCTATCCTATCCTATCCTCTATCCTATCCTATCCTCTATCCTATCCTATCCTCTATCCTATCTTATCCTATATCCTATCCTGTCCTCTATCCTATCCAATTCTCTATCCTATCAAATCCCTATCCTATCCTCTATACTATCCTATCCTCTGTCCTATCTAATCCTCTATCCTATCCTATCGTCTATCCTATCCTATCCTCTATCCAATCCTATCCTCTATCCTATCGTATCCTCTATCCTATCAAATCCCCTATCCTATCCTCTGTCCTATCCTATCCTCTATCCTATCCTATCCTCTATCCTATCCTATCCTCTATCCTATCCTATCCTGTATCCTATCCAATCCTCCATCCTATCCTATCATCTATCCTATCCTATCCTCTATCCTATCCTATCCTCTATCCTATCCTATCCTCTATCCTATCCTATCCTCTATCCTATCCTATCCTCTATCCTATCCTATCTTCTATGCTTTCCTATCCTCTATCCTATCCTCTATCCAATCCTCTATCCTATCCTATCCTCTATCCTATCCTATCCTCTATCCTATCCTATCCTCTATCCTATCCTATCCTATCCTATCCTCTATCCTATCCTATCCTCTATCCTATCCTATCCTCTATCCTATCCTATCCTCTATCCTATCCTATCCGCTATCCTATCCTATCCTCTATCCTATCCTATCCTCTATCCTATTCTATCCTCTATCCTATCCACTATCCTATCGTATCCTCTATCCTATCCTATCCTCTATCCTACGCTATCCTCTATCCTATCCTATCCTCTATCCTATCCATTCCTCCATAATATCGTACACTCTATCCTATAATTTCATCTATCCGTTCCTATTCTCTATCCTACCCTCTATCCGAACCTCTATCCTATCCTATCCTCTATCCTATCCTATCCTCTATCCTATCCTATCCTCTATCCTATCTTATCCTATATCCTATCCTGTCCTCTATCCTATCCAATCCTCTATCCTATCAAATCCCTATCCTATCCTCTATACTATCCTATCCTCTGTCCTATCTAATCCTCTATCCTATCCTATCGTCTATCCTATCCTATCCTCTATCCAATCCTATCCTCTATCCTATCGTATCCTCTATCCTATCAAATCCCCTATCCTATCCTCTGTCCTATCCTATCCTCTATCCTATCCTATCCTCTATCCTATCCTATCCTCTATCCTATCCTATCCTGTATCCTATCCAATCCTCCATCCTATCCTATCATCTATCCTATCCTATCCTCTATCCTATCCTATCCTCTATCCTATCCTATCCTCTATCCTATCCTATCCTCTATCCTATCCTATCCTCTATCCTATCCTATCCTCTATCCTATCCTATCTTCTATGCTTTCCTATCCTCTATCCTATCCTCTATCCAATCCTCTATCCTATCCTATCCTCTATCCTATCCTATCCTCTATCCTATCCTATCCTCTATCCTATCCTATCCTATCCTATCCTCTATCCTATCCTATCCTCTATCCTATCCTATCCTCTATCCTATCCTACCGTCTATCCAATCCTCTATCCTATCCTATCCTCTATCCTATCCTATCCTCTATCCTATCCTATCCTCTATCCTATTCTACCCTCTATCCTATCCTCTATCCTATCGCATCCTCTATCCTATCCTATCCTCTATCCTACGCTATCCTCTATCCTATCTTATCCTCTGTCCTATCTAATCCTCTATCCTATCCTATCCTCTATCCTATCCTATCCTCTATCCTATCCTATCCTCTATCCTATCCTATCCTATCCTATCCTCTATCCTATCCTATCCTCTATCGTATCCTATCCTCTATCCTATCCTATCCTCTATCCTATCCTATTCTCTATCCTATCCTATCCTCTATCCTATCCTATCCTCTATCCTATTCTATCCTCTATCCTATCCTCTATCCTATCCTATCCTCTATCCTATCCTATCCTCTATCCTACGCTATCCTCTATCCTATCCTATCCCTGATCCTATTCTATCCTCTATCCTATCCTATCTTCTATCCTATCCTATCCTGTATCCTATCCAATCCTCCATCCTATCCTATCATCTATCCTATCCTATCCTCTATCCTATCCTATCCTCTATCCTATCCTATCCTCTATCCTATCCTATCCTCTATCCTATCCTATCCTCTATCCTATCCTATCCTCTATCCTATCCTATCCTCTATCCTATCCTATCTTCTATGCTTTCCTATCCTCTATCCTATCCTCTATCCAATCCTCTATCCTATCCTATCCTCTATCCTATCCTATCCTCTATCCTATCCTATCCTCTATCCTATTCCTATCCTCTACCCTATCCTATCGTCTATCCTATCCTATCCTCTATCCTATCAAATCCCCTATCCTATCCTCTGTCCTATCCTATCCTCTATCCTATCCTATCCTCTATCCTATCCTATCCTATCCTCTATCCTATCCTATCCTCTATCCTATCCTATCCTCTATCCTATCCTACCGTCTATCCAATCCTCTATCCTATCCTATCTTCTATCCTATCCTATCCTCTATCCTATCAATTCCCCTATCCTATCCTATCCTGAATCCTATCCAATCCTCCATCCTATCCTATTATCTATCCTATCCTATCCTCTATCCTATCCTATCCTCTATCCTATCCTATCCTCTATCCTATCCTATCCTGTATCCTATCCAATCCTCCATCCTATCCTATCATCTATCCTATCCTATCCTCTATCCTATCCTATCCTCTATCCTATCCTATCCTATCCTATCCTCTATCCTATCCTATCCTCTATCCTATCCTATCCTCTATCCTATCCTATCCTCTATCCTATCCCACCGTCTATCCAATCCTCTATCCTATCCTATCCTCTATCCTATCCTATCCTCTATCCTATCCTATCCTCTATCCTATTCTACCCTCTATCCTATCCTCTATCCTATCGTATCCTCTATCCTATCCTATCCTCTATCCTACGCTATCCTCTATCCTATCTTATCCTCTGTCCTATCTAATCCTCTATCCTATCCTATCCTCTATCCTATCCTATCCTCTATCCTATCCTATCCTCTATCCTATCCTATCCTATCCTATCCTCTATCCTATCCTATCCTCTATCCTATCCTATCCTGTATCCTATCCAATCCTCTATCCTATCCTGTATCCTATCCTATCCTCTATCCTATCGTATCCTCTATCCTATCCTATCCTCTATCCTACGCTATCCTCTATCCTATCCAATCCTCTATCCTATCCTATCCTCTATCCTATCCTATCATCTATCCTATCCTATCCTCTATCCTATCCTGTCTTCTATCCTATCCTATCCTCTATCCTATCCTATCCTCTATCCTATCCTATCCTCTATCGTATCCTATCCTCTATCCTATCCTATCCTCTATCCTATCCTATTCTCTATCCTATCCTATCCTCTATCCTATCCTATCCTCTATCCTATTCTATCCTCTATCCTATCCTCTATCCTATCCTATCCTCTATCCTATCCTATCCTCTATCCTACGCTATCCTCTATCCTATCCTATCCCTGATCCCATTCTATCCTCTATCCTATCCTATCTTCTATCCTATCCTATCCTGTATCCTATCCAATCCTCCATCCTATCCTATCATCTATCCTATCCTATCCTCTATCCTATCCTATCCTCTATCCTATCCTATCCTCTATCCTATCCTATCCTCTATCCTATCCTATCCTCTATCCTATCCTATCCTCTATCCTATCCTATCCTCTATCCTATCCTATCTTCTATGCTTTCCTATCCTCTATCCTATCCTCTATCCAATCCTCTATCCTATCCTATCCTCTATCCTATCCTATCCTCTATCCTATCCTATCCTCTATCCTATTCCTATCCTCTACCCTATCCTATCGTCTATCCTATCCTATCCTCTATCCTATCAAATCCCCTATCCTATCCTCTGTCCTATCCTATCCTCTATCCTATCCTATCCTCTATCCTATCCTATCCTATCCTCTATCCTATCCTATCCTCTATCCTATCCTATCCTCTATCCTATCCTACCGTCCATCCAATCCTCTATCCTATCCTATCTTCTATCCTATCCTATCCTCTATCCTATCAATTCCCCTATCCTATCCTATCCTGAATCCTATCCAATCCTCCATCCTATCCTATTATCTATCCTATCCTATCCTCTATCCTATCCTATCCTCTATCCTATCCTATCCTCTATCCTATCCTATCCTCTATCCTATCCTATCCTGTATCCTATCCAATCCTCCATCCTATCCTATCATCTATCCTATCCTATCCTCTATCCTATCCTATCCTCTATCCTATCCTATCCTATCCTATCCTCTATCCTATCCTATCCTCTATCCTATCCTATCCTCTATCCTATCCTATCCTCTCTATCCTATCCACCGTCTATCCAATCCTCTATCCTATCCTATCCTCTATCCTATCCTATCCTCTATCCTATCCTATCCTCTATCCTATTCTACCCTCTATCCTATCCTCTATCCTATCGTATCCTCTATCCTATCCTATCCTCTATCCTACGCTATCCTCTATCCTATCTTATCCTCTGTCCTATCTAATCCTCTATCCTATCCTATCCTCTATCCTATCCTATCCTCTATCCTATCCTATCCCCTATCCTATCCTATCTTCTATCCTATTCTATCCTCTATCCTATCTAATCCCCTATCCTATCCTCTATCCTATCCTATCCTGTATCCTATCCTATCCTCTATCCTATCCTATCCTATCCTCTATCCTATCCTATCCTCTATCCTATCCTATCCTCTATCCTATCCTACCGTCTATCCAATCCTCTATCCTATCCTATCCTGAATCCTATCCAATCCTCCATCCTATCCTATTATCTATCCTATCCTATCCTCTATCCTATCCTATCCTCTATCCTATCCTATCCTGTATCCTATCCAATCCTCCATCCTATCCTATCATCTATCCTATCCTATCCTCTATAATATCCTATCCTCTATCCTATCCTATCCTCTATCCTATCCTATCTTCTATGCTTTCCTATCCTCTATCCTATCCTCTATCCAATCCTCTATCCTATCCTATCCTCTATCCTATCCTATCCTCTATCCTATCCTATCCTCTATCTATCCTATCCTATCCTCTATCCTACCCTATCCTCTATCCTATCCTATCGTCTATCCTATCCTATCCTCTATCCTATCAAATCCCCTATCCTATCCTCTGTCCTATCCTATCCTCTATCCTATCCTATCCTCTATCCTACGCTATCCTCTATCCTATCTTATCCTCTGTCCTATCTAATCCTCTATCCTATCCTATCCTCTATCCTATCCTATCCTCTATCCTATCCTATCCCCTATCCTATCCTATCTTCTATCCTATTCTATCCTTTATCCTATCTAATCCCCTATCCTATCCTCTATCCTATCCTATCCTGTATCCTATCCAATCCTCTATCCTATCCTGTATCCTATCCTATCCTCTATCCTATCGTATCCTCTATCCTATCCTATCCTCTATCCTACGCTATCCTCTATCCTATCCAATCCTCTATCCTATCCTATCCTCTATCCTATCCTATCCTATCCTCTATCCTATCCTATCCTCTATCCTATCCTATCCTCTATCCTATCCTACCGTCTATCCAATCCTCTATCCTATCCTATCCTCTATCCTATTCTATCCTCTATCCTATCCTATCCTGTATCCTATCCAATCCTCTATCCTATCCTGTATCCTATCCTATCCTCTATCCTATCGTATCCTCTATCCTATCCTATCCTCTATCCTACGCTATCCTCTATCCTATCCAATCCTCTATCCTATCCTATCCTCTATCCTATCCTATCATCTATCCTATCCTATCCTCTATCCTATCCTGTCCTCTATCCTATCCTATCCTCTATCCTATCCTATCCTCTATCCTATCCTATCCTCTATCCTATCCTATCCTCTATCCTATCCTCTCCTCTATCCTATCCTATTCTCTATCCTATCCTATCATCTATCCTCAATCCTATCCTTTCCTGTATCCTATCCTATCCTCTATCCTATCAAATCCTCTGTCCTATCCTATCCTCTATCGTATCCTATCCTCTATCCTATCCTATCCTCTATCCTATCATATCCGCTATCCTATCCTATCCTCTATCCTACGCTATCCTCTATCCTATCCAATCCTCTATCCTATCCTATCCTCTATCCTATCCTATCATCTATCCTATCCTATCCTCTATCCTATCCTGTCCTCTATCCTATCCTATCCTCTATCCTATCCTATCCTCTATCCTATCCTATCCTCTATCCTATCCTATCCTCTATCCTATCCTATCCTCTATCCTATCCTCTCCTCTATCCTATCCTATTCTCTATCCTATCCTATCATCTATCCTCAATCCTATCCTTTCCTGTATCCTATTCTATCCTCTATCCTATCCTATCCTATCCTCTATCCTATCCTATCCTCTATCCTATCCTATCCTCTATCCTATCCTATCCTCTATCCTATCCTATCCTCTATCCTATCCTATCCTCTATCCTATCCTATCCTGTATCCTATCCAATCCTCTATCCTATCCTGTATCCTATCCTATCCTCTATCCTATCGTATCCTCTATCCTATCCTATCCTCTATCCTACGCTATCCTCTATCCTATCCAATCCTCTATCCTATCCTATCCTCTATCCTATCCTATCATCTATCCTATCCTATCCTCTATCCTATCCTGTCCTCTATCCTATCCTATCCTCTATCCTATCCTATCCTCTATCCTATCCTATCCTCTATCCTATCCTATCCTCTATCCTATCCTATCCTCTATCCTATCCTCTCCTCTATCCTATCCTATTCTCTATCCTATCCTATCATCTATCCTCAATCCTATCCTTTCCTGTATCCTATCCTATCCTCTATCCTATCAAATCCTCTGTCCTATCAAATCCTCTGTCCTATCCTATCCTCTATCGTATCCTATCCTCTATCCTATCCTATCCTCTATCCTATCATATCCGCTATCCTATCCTATCCTCTATCCTATCCTATCCTCTATCCTATTCTATCCTCTATCCTATCCTCTATCCTATCGTATCCTCTATCCTATCCTATCCTCTATCCTACGCTATCCTCTATCCTATCCTATCCCTGATCCTATTCTATCCTCTATCCTATCCTATCTTCTATCCTATCCTATCCTCTATCCTATCAATTCCCCTATCCTATCCTATCCTGAATCCTATCCAATCCTCTATCCTATCCTGTATCCTATCCAATCCTCTATCCTATCCTATCATCTATCCTATCCTACCCTCTATCCTATCCTATCCTCCATCCTATCCTATCCTCTATCCTAACCTAACCTCTATCCTATCCTATCCTCTATCCTATCCTATCTTCTATCCTATCCTAGCCTCTATCCTATCCTATCCTCTATCCTATCCTCTATCCTATCCTCTATCCTATCCTATCCTCTATCCCATCCTATCCTCTATCCTATCCTATTCTCTATCCTATCCTATCTTCTATCCTATCCTATCCTCTATCCTATCGAATCCAGTATCCTATCCTCTATCCTATCCTATCCTCTGTCCTATCCTATCCTCTTTCCTATCCTATCGTATATCCTATCCTCTATCTCATCCTATCCGCTATCCTATCCTATCCTCTTTCCTATCCTATTATCTATCCTATCCTATCATCTATCCTCAATCCTATCCTTTCCTGTATCCTATCCTATCCTCTATCCTATCAAATCTTCTGTCCTATCCTATCCTCTATCGTATCCTATCCTCTATCCTATCCTATCCTCTATCCTATCCTATCCGCTATCCTATCCTATCCTCTATCCTATCCTATCCTCTATCCTATTCTATCCTCTATCCTATCCACTATCCTATCGTATCCTCTATCCTATTCTATCCTCTATCCTACGCTATCCTCTATCCTATCCTATCCCTGATCCTATTCTATCCTCTATCCTATCCTATCTTCTATCCTATCCTATCCTCTATCCTATCCATTCCTCCATAATATCGTACACTCTATCCTATAATTTCATCTATCCGTTCCTATTCTCTATCCTACCCTCTATCCTAACCTCTATCCTATCCTATCCTCTATCCTATCCTATCCTCTATCCTATCCTCTATCCTATCCTATCCTCTATCCTATCTTATCCTATATCCTATCCTGTCCTCTATCCTATCCAATCCTCTATCCTATCAAATCCCTATCCTATCCTCTATACTATCCTATCCTCTGTCCTATCTAATCCTCTATCCTATCCTATCCTCTATCCTATCCTATCCTCTATCCAATCCTATCCTCTATCCTATCGTATCCTCTATCCTATCAAATCCCCTATCCTATCCTCTGTCCTATCCTATCCTCTATCCTATCCTATCCTCTATCCTATCCTATCCTCTATCCTATCCTATCCTCTATCCTATCCTACCGTCTATCCTATCCTCTATCCTATCCTATCCTCTATCCTACTCTATCCTCTATCCTATCCTATCCTCTATCCTATCCTATCCTATCCTCTATCCTATCCTATCCTCTATCCTATCAAATCCCCTAACCTATCCTCTGCCCTATCCTATCCTCTATCCTATCCTATCCTCTATCCTATCGTATCCTCTATCCTATCCTATCCTCTATCCTATCCTATCGTCTATCCTATCCTATCCTCTATCCTATCCTATCCTCTATCCTATCCTATCTTCTATCCTATCCTATCCTCTATCCTATAATACCTTCTATCCAATCCTCTATCCTATCCTATCCTCTATCCTATTCTATCCTCTATCCTATTCTATCCTCTATCCTATTCTATCCTCTATCCTATCCTCTATCCTATCGTATCCTCTATCCTTTCCTATCCTCTATCCTACGCTATCCTCTATCCTATCCTATCCTCTATCCTATCCTATCCTCTATCCTATCCTATCCTCTATCCTATCCTATCCTCTATCCTATCCTATCCTCTATCCTATCCTATCCTCTATCCTATCCTATCCTCTATCCTATCCTATCCTCTATCCTATCCTATCCTCTATCCTATCCTATCCTCTATCCTATCCTATCCTCTATCCTATCCTATCCTCTATCCTATCCTATCCTCTATCCTATCCTATCCTCTATCCTATCAATTCCCCTATGCTATCCTATCCTGTATCCTATCCAATCCTCCATCCTATCCTATTATCTATCCTATCCTATCCTCTATCCTATCCTATCCTCTATCCTATCCTATCCTCTATCCTATCCTATCGTCTATCCTATCCTATCCTCTATCCTATCCTATCCTCTATCCTATCCTATCCTCTATCCTATCCTATCCTCTATCCTATCCTATCCTCTACCATATCCTATCGTCTATCCTATCCTATCCTCTATCCTATCAAATCCCCTATCCTATCCTCTGTCCTATCCTATACTCTATCCTATCCTATCCTCTATCCTATCTTATCCTCTATCCTATCCTATCTTCTATGCTTTCCTATCCTCTATCCTATCCTCTGTCCAATCCTCTATCCTATCCTATCCTCTATCCTATCCTATCCTGTATCCTATCCTATCCTCTATCCTATCCTATCCTCTATCCTATCCTATCCTCTATCCTATCCTATCGTCTATCCTATCCTATCCTCTATCCTATCCTATCCTCTATCCTATTCTACCCTCTATCCTATCCTCTATCCTATCGTATCATCTATCCTATCCTATCCTCTATCCTACGCTATCCTCTATCCTATCTTATCCTCTGTCCTATCTAATCCTCTATCCTATCCTATCCTCTATCCTATCCTATCCTCTATCCTATCCTATCCCCTATCCTATCCTCTCTTCTATCCTATTCTATCCTCTATCCTATCTAATCCCCTATCCTATCCTCTATCCTATCCTATCCTGTATCCTATCCAATCCTCTATCCTATCCTGTATCCTATCCAATCCTCTATCCTATCCTATCATCTATCCTCAATCCTATCCTTTCCTGTATCCAATCCTATCCTTAATCCTATCCTTTCCTGTATCCTATCCTATCCTCTATCCTATCCATTCCTCCATAATATCGTACACTCTATCCTATAATTTCATCTATCCGTTCCTATTCTCTATCCTACCCTCTATCCGAACCTCTATCCTATCCTATCCTCTATCCTATCCTATCCTCTATCCTATCCTATCCTCTATCCTATCTTATCCTATATCCTATCCTGTCCTCTATCCTATCCAATCCTCTATCCTATCAAATCCCTATCCTATCCTCTATACTATCCTATCCTCTGTCCTATCTAATCCTCTATCCTATCCTATCGTCTATCCTATCCTATCCTCTATCCAATCCTATCCTCTATCCTATCGTATCCTCTATCCTATCAAATCCCCTATCCTATCCTCTGTCCTATCCTATCCTCTATCCTATCCTATCCTCTATCCTATCCTATCCCCTATCCTATCCTATCCTGAATCCTATCCAATCCTCCATCCTATCCTATTATCTATCCTATCCTATCCTCTATCCTATCCTATCCTCTATCCTATCCTATCCTCTATCCTATCCTATCCTGTATCCTATCCAATCCTCCATCCTATCCTATCATCTATCCTATCCTATCCTCTATCCTATCCTATCCTATCCTATCCTCTATCCTATCCTATCCTCTATCCTATCCTATCCTCTATCCTATCCCACCGTCTATCCAATCCTCTATCCTATCCTATCCTCTATCCTATCCTATCCTCTATCCTATCCTATCCTCTATCCTATTCTACCCTCTATCCTATCCTCTATCCTATCGTATCCTCTATCCTATCCTATCCTCTATCCTACGCTATCCTCTATCCTATCTTATCCTCTGTCCTATCTAATCCTCTATCCTATCCTATCCTCTATCCTATCCTATCCTCTATCCTATCCTATCCCCTATCCTATCCTATCTTCTATCCTATTCTATCCTCTATCCTATCTAATCCCCTATCCTATCCTCTATCCTATCCTATCCTGTATCCTATCCTATCCTCTATCCTATCCTATCCTATCCTCTATCCTATCCTATCCTCTATCCTATCCTATCCTCTATCCTATCCTACCGTCTATCCAATCCTCTATCCTATCCTATCCTGAATCCTATCCAATCCTCCATCCTATCCTATTATCTATCCTATCCTATCCTCTATCCTATCCTATCCTCTATCCTATCCTATCCTGTATCCTATCCAATCCTCCATCCTATCCTATCATCTATCCTATCCTATCCTCTATAATATCCTATCCTCTATCCTATCCTATCCTCTATCCTATCCTATCTTCTATGCTTTCCTATCCTCTATCCTATCCTCTATCCAATCCTCTATCCTATCCTATCCTCTATCCTATCCTATCCTCTATCCTATCCTATCCCCTATCCTATCCTATCTTCTATCCTATTCTATCCTTTATCCTATCTAATCCCCTATCCTATCCTCTATCCTATCCTATCCTGTATCCTATCCAATCCTCTATCCTATCCTGTATCCTATCCTATCCTCTATCCTATCGTATCCTCTATCCTATCCTATCCTCTATCCTACGCTATCCTCTATCCTATCCAATCCTCTATCCTATCCTATCCTCTATCCTATCCTATCCTATCCTCTATCCTATCCTATCCTCTATCCTATCCTATCCTCTATCCTATCCTATCCTCTATCCTATCCTACCGTCTATCCAATCCTCTATCCTATCCTATCCTCTATCCTATTCTATCCTCTATCCTATCCTATCCTGTATCCTATCCAATCCTCTATCCTATCCTGTATCCTATCCTATCCTCTATCCTATCGTATCCTCTATCCTATCCTATCCTCTATCCTACGCTATCCTCTATCCTATCCAATCCTCTATCCTATCCTATCCTCTATCCTATCCTATCATCTATCCTATCCTATCCTCTATCCTATCCTGTCCTCTATCCTATCCTATCCTCTATCCTATCCTATCCTCTATCCTATCCTATCCTCTATCCTATCCTATCCTCTATCCTATCCTCTCCTCTATCCTATCCTATTCTCTATCCTATCCTATCATCTATCCTCAATCCTATCCTTTCCTGTATCCTATCCTATCCTCTATCCTATCAAATCCTCTGTCCTATCCTATCCTCTATCGTATCCTATCCTCTATCCTATCCTATCCTCTATCCTATCATATCCGCTATCCTATCCTATCCTCTATCCTACGCTATCCTCTATCCTATCCAATCCTCTATCCTATCCTATCCTCTATCCTATCCTATCATCTATCCTATCCTATCCTCTATCCTATCCTGTCCTCTATCCTATCCTATCCTCTATCCTATCCTATCCTCTATCCTATCCTATCCTCTATCCTATCCTATCCTCTATCCTATCCTATCCTCTATCCTATCCTCTCCTCTATCCTATCCTATTCTCTATCCTATCCTATCATCTATCCTCAATCCTATCCTTTCCTGTATCCTATCCTATCCTCTATCCTATCCTATCCTATCCTCTATCCTATCCTATCCTCTATCCTATCCTATCCTCTATCCTATCCTATCCTCTATCCTATCCTATCCTCTATCCTATCCTATCCTGTATCCTATCCAATCCTCTATCCTATCCTGTATCCTATCCTATCCTCTATCCTATCGTATCCTCTATCCTATCCTATCCTCTATCCTACGCTATCCTCTATCCTATCCAATCCTCTATCCTATCCTATCCTCTATCCTATCCTATCATCTATCCTATCCTATCCTCTATCCTATCCTGTCCTCTATCCTATCCTATCCTCTATCCTATCCTATCCTCTATCCTATCCTATCCTCTATCCTATCCTATCCTCTATCCTATCCTATCCTCTATCCTATCCTCTCCTCTATCCTATCCTATTCTCTATCCTATCCTATCATCTATCCTCAATCCTATCCTTTCCTGTATCCTATCCTATCCTCTATCCTATCAAATCCTCTGTCCTATCAAATCCTCTGTCCTATCCTATCCTCTATCGTATCCTATCCTCTATCCTATCCTATCCTCTATCCTATCATATCCGCTATCCTATCCTATCCTCTATCCTATCCTATCCTCTATCCTATTCTATCCTCTATCCTATCCTCTATCCTATCGTATCCTCTATCCTATCCTATCCTCTATCCTACGCTATCCTCTATCCTATCCTATCCCTGATCCTATTCTATCCTCTATCCTATCCTATCTTCTATCCTATCCTATCCTCTATCCTATCAATTCCCCTATCCTATCCTATCCTGAATCCTATCCAATCCTCTATCCTATCCTGTATCCTATCCAATCCTCTATCCTATCCTATCATCTATCCTATCCTACCCTCTATCCTATCCTATCCTCCATCCTATCCTATCCTCTATCCTAACCTAACCTCTATCCTATCCTATCCTCTATCCTATCCTATCTTCTATCCTATCCTAGCCTCTATCCTATCCTATCCTCTATCCTATCCTCTATCCTATCCTCTATCCTATCCTATCCTCTATCCCATCCTATCCTCTATCCTATCCTATTCTCTATCCTATCCTATCTTCTATCCTATCCTATCCTCTATCCTATCGAATCCAGTATCCTATCCTCTATCCTATCCTATCCTCTGTCCTATCCTATCCTCTTTCCTATCCTATCGTATATCCTATCCTCTATCTCATCCTATCCGCTATCCTATCCTATCCTCTTTCCTATCCTATTATCTATCCTATCCTATCATCTATCCTCAATCCTATCCTTTCCTGTATCCTATCCTATCCTCTATCCTATCAAATCTTCTGTCCTATCCTATCCTCTATCGTATCCTATCCTCTATCCTATCCTATCCTCTATCCTATCCTATCCGCTATCCTATCCTATCCTCTATCCTATCCTATCCTCTATCCTATTCTATCCTCTATCCTATCCACTATCCTATCGTATCCTCTATCCTATTCTATCCTCTATCCTACGCTATCCTCTATCCTATCCTATCCCTGATCCTATTCTATCCTCTATCCTATCCTATCTTCTATCCTATCCTATCCTCTATCCTATCCATTCCTCCATAATATCGTACACTCTATCCTATAATTTCATCTATCCGTTCCTATTCTCTATCCTACCCTCTATCCTAACCTCTATCCTATCCTATCCTCTATCCTATCCTATCCTCTATCCTATCCTCTATCCTCTATCCTATCCTATCCTCTATCCTATCCTATCCTATCCTATCCTCTATCCTATCCTATCCTCTATCCTATCCTATCCTCTATCCTATCCTACCGTCTATCCAATCCTCTATCCTATCCTATCCTCTATCCTATCCTATCCTCTATCCTATTCTACCCTCTATCCTATCCTCTATCCTATCGTATCCTCTATCCTATCCTATCCTCTATCCTACGCTATCCTCTATCCTATCTTATCCTCTGTCCTATCTAATCCTCTATCCTATCCTATCCTCTATCCTATCCTATCCTATCCTCTATCCTATCCTATCCTCTATCCTATCCTATCGTCTATCCTATCCTATCCTCTATCCTATCAAATCCCCTATCCTATCCTCTGTCCTATCCTATCCTCTATCCTATCCTATCCTCTATCCTATCCTATCCTATCCTATCCTCTATCCTATCCTATCCTCTATCCTATCCTACCGTCTATCCAATCCTCTATCCTATCCTATCCTCTATCCTATCCTATCCTCTATCCTATCCTACCGTCTATCCTATCCTCTATCCTATCCTATCCTCTATCCTACTCTATCCTCTATCCTATCCTATCCTCTATCCTATCCTATCCTATCCTCTATCCTATCCTATCCTCTATCCTATCAAATCCCCTAACCTATCCTCTGCCCTATCCTATCCTCTATCCTATCCTATCCTCTATCCTATCGTATCCTCTATCCTATCCTATCCTCTATCCTATCCTATCGTCTATCCTATCCTATCCTCTATCCTATCCTATCCTCTATCCTATCCTATCTTCTATCCTATCCTATCCTCTATCCTATAATACCTTCTATCCAATCCTCTATCCTATCCTATCCTCTATCCTATTCTATCCTCTATCCTATTCTATCCTCTATCCTATTCTATCCTCTATCCTATCCTCTATCCTATCGTATCCTCTATCCTTTCCTATCCTCTATCCTACGCTATCCTCTATCCTATCCTATCCTCTATCCTATCCTATCCTCTATCCTATCCTATCCTCTATCCTATCCTATCCTCTATCCTATCCTACCCTCTATCCTATCCTATCCTCTATCCTATCCTATCCTCTATCCTATCCTATCCTCTATCCTATCCTATCCTCTATCCTATCCTATCCTCTATCCTATCCTATCCTCTATCCTATCCTATCCTCTATCCTATCAATTCCCCTATGCTATCCTATCCTGTATCCTATCCAATCCTCCATCCTATCCTATTATCTATCCTATCCTATCCTCTATCCTATCCTATCCTCTATCCTATCCTATCCTCTATCCTATCCTATCGTCTATCCTATCCTATCCTCTATCCTATCCTATCCTCTATCCTATCCTATCCTCTATCCTATCCTATCCTCTATCCTATCCTATCCTCTACCATATCCTATCGTCTATCCTATCCTATCCTCTATCCTATCAAATCCCCTATCCTATCCTCTGTCCTATCCTATACTCTATCCTATCCTATCCTCTATCCTATCTTATCCTCTATCCTATCCTATCTTCTATGCTTTCCTATCCTCTATCCTATCCTCTGTCCAATCCTCTATCCTATCCTATCCTCTATCCTATCCTATCCTGTATCCTATCCTATCCTCTATCCTATCCTATCCTCTATCCTATCCTATCCTCTATCCTATCCTATCGTCTATCCTATCCTATCCTCTATCCTATCCTATCCTCTATCCTATTCTACCCTCTATCCTATCCTCTATCCTATCGTATCATCTATCCTATCCTATCCTCTATCCTACGCTATCCTCTATCCTATCTTATCCTCTGTCCTATCTAATCCTCTATCCTACCCTATCCTCTATCCTATCCTATCCTCTATCCTATCCTATCCCCTATCCTATCCTCTCTTCTATCCTATTCTATCCTCTATCCTATCTAATCCCCTATCCTATCCTCTATCCTATCCTATCCTGTATCCTATCCAATCCTCTATCCTATCCTGTATCCTATCCAATCCTCTATCCTATCCTATCATCTATCCTCAATCCTATCCTTTCCTGTATCCAATCCTATCCTTAATCCTATCCTTTCCTGTATCCTATCCTATCCTCTATCCTATCCATTCCTCCATAATATCGTACACTCTATCCTATAATTTCATCTATCCGTTCCTATTCTCTATCCTACCCTCTATCCGAACCTCTATCCTATCCTATCCTCTATCCTATCCTATCCTCTATCCTATCCTATCCTCTATCCTATCTTATCCTATATCCTATCCTGTCCTCTATCCTATCCAATCCTCTATCCTATCAAATCCCTATCCTATCCTCTATACTATCCTATCCTCTGTCCTATCTAATCCTCTATCCTATCCTATCGTCTATCCTATCCTATCCTCTATCCAATCCTATCCTCTATCCTATCGTATCCTCTATCCTATCAAATCCCCTATCCTATCCTCTGTCCTATCCTATCCTCTATCCTATCCTATCCTCTATCCTATCCTATCCCCTATCCTATCCTATCCTGAATCCTATCCAATCCTCCATCCTATCCTATTATCTATCCTATCCTATCCTCTATCCTATCCTATCCTCTATCCTATCCTATCCTCTATCCTATCCTATCCTGTATCCTATCCAATCCTCCATCCTATCCTATCATCTATCCTATCCTATCCTCTATCCTATCCTATCCTATCCTATCCTCTATCCTATCCTATCCTCTATCCTATCCTATCCTCTATCCTATCCTATCCTCTATCCTATCCTATCCTCTATCCTATCCTATCCTCTATCCTATCCCACCGTCTATCCAATCCTCTATCCTATCCTATCCTCTATCCTATCCTATCCTCTATCCTATCCTATCCTCTATCCTATTCTACCCTCTATCCTATCCTCTATCCTATCGTATCCTCTATCCTATCCTATCCTCTATCCTACGCTATCCTCTATCCTATCTTATCCTCTGTCCTATCTAATCCTCTATCCTATCCTATCCTCTATCCTATCCTATCCTCTATCCTATCCTATCCCCTATCCTATCCTATCTTCTATCCTATTCTATCCTCTATCCTATCTAATCCCCTATCCTATCCTCTATCCTATCCTATCCTGTATCCTATCCTATCCTCTATCCTATCCTATCCTATCCTCTATCCTATCCTATCCTCTATCCTATCCTATCCTCTATCCTATCCTACCGTCTATCCAATCCTCTATCCTATCCTATCCTGAATCCTATCCAATCCTCCATCCTATCCTATTATCTATCCTATCCTATCCTCTATCCTATCCTATCCTCTATCCTATCCTATCCTGTATCCTATCCAATCCTCCATCCTATCCTATCATCTATCCTATCCTATCCTCTATAATATCCTATCCTCTATCCTATCCTATCCTCTATCCTATCCTATCTTCTATGCTTTCCTATCCTCTATCCTATCCTCTATCCAATCCTCTATCCTATCCTATCCTCTATCCTATCCTATCCTCTATCCTATCCTATCCCCTATCCTATCCTATCTTCTATCCTATTCTATCCTTTATCCTATCTAATCCCCTATCCTATCCTCTATCCTATCCTATCCTGTATCCTATCCAATCCTCTATCCTATCCTGTATCCTATCCTATCCTCTATCCTATCCTATCCTATCCTCTATCCTATCCTATCCTCTATCCTATCCTATCCTCTATCCTATCCTATCCTCTATCCTATCCTACCGTCTATCCAATCCTCTATCCTATCCTATCCTCTATCCTATTCTATCCTCTATCCTATCCTATCCTGTATCCTATCCAATCCTCTATCCTATCCTGTATCCTATCCTATCCTCTATCCTATCGTATCCTCTATCCTATCCTATCCTCTATCCTACGCTATCCTCTATCCTATCCAATCCTCTATCCTATCCTATCCTCTATCCTATCCTATCATCTATCCTATCCTATCCTCTATCCTATCCTGTCCTCTATCCTATCCTATCCTCTATCCTATCCTATCCTCTATCCTATCCTATCCTCTATCCTATCCTATCCTCTATCCTATCCTCTCCTCTATCCTATCCTATTCTCTATCCTATCCTATCATCTATCCTCAATCCTATCCTTTCCTGTATCCTATCCTATCCTCTATCCTATCAAATCCTCTGTCCTATCCTATCCTCTATCGTATCCTATCCTCTATCCTATCCTATCCTCTATCCTATCATATCCGCTATCCTATCCTATCCTCTATCCTACGCTATCCTCTATCCTATCCAATCCTCTATCCTATCCTATCCTCTATCCTATCCTATCATCTATCCTATCCTATCCTCTATCCTATCCTGTCCTCTATCCTATCCTATCCTCTATCCTATCCTATCCTCTATCCTATCCTATCCTCTATCCTATCCTATCCTCTATCCTATCCTCTCCTCTATCCTATCCTATTCTCTATCCTATCCTATCATCTATCCTCAATCCTATCCTTTCCTGTATCCTATCCTATCCTCTATCCTATCCTATCCTATCCTCTATCCTATCCTATCCTCTATCCTATCCTATCCTCTATCCTATCCTATCCTCTATCCTATCCTATCCTCTATCCTATCCTATCCTGTATCCTATCCAATCCTCTATCCTATCCTGTATCCTATCCTATCCTCTATCCTATCGTATCCTCTATCCTATCCTATCCTCTATCCTACGCTATCCTCTATCCTATCCAATCCTCTATCCTATCCTATCCTCTATCCTATCCTATCATCTATCCTATCCTATCCTCTATCCTATCCTGTCCTCTATCCTATCCTATCCTCTATCCTATCCTATCCTCTATCCTATCCTATCCTCTATCCTATCCTATCCTCTATCCTATCCTATCCTCTATCCTATCCTCTCCTCTATCCTATCCTATTCTCTATCCTATCCTATCATCTATCCTCAATCCTATCCTTTCCTGTATCCTATCCTATCCTCTATCCTATCAAATCCTCTGTCCTATCAAATCCTCTGTCCTATCCTATCCTCTATCGTATCCTATCCTCTATCCTATCCTATCCTCTATCCTATCATATCCGCTATCCTATCCTATCCTCTATCCTATCCTATCCTCTATCCTATTCTATCCTCTATCCTATCCTCTATCCTATCGTATCCTCTATCCTATCCTATCCTCTATCCTACGCTATCCTCTATCCTATCCTATCCCTGATCCTATTCTATCCTCTATCCTATCATATCTTCTATCCTATCCTATCCTCTATCCTATCAATTCCCCTATCCTATCCTATCCTGAATCCTATCCAATCCTCTATCCTATCCTGTATCCTATCCAATCCTCTATCCTATCCTATCATCTATCCTATCCTACCCTCTATCCTATCCTATCCTCCATCCTATCCTATCCTCTATCCTAACCTAACCTCTATCCTATCCTATCCTCTATCCTATCCTATCTTCTATCCTATCCTAGCCTCTATCCTATCCTATCCTCTATCCTATCCTCTATCCTATCCTCTATCCTATCCTATCCTCTATCCCATCCTATCCTCTATCCTATCCTATTCTCTATCCTATCCTATCTTCTATCCTATCCTATCCTCTATCCTATTGAATCCAGTATCCTATCCTCTATCCTATCCTATCCTCTGTCCTATCCTATCCTCTTTCCTATCCTATCGTATATCCTATCCTCTATCTCATCCTATCCGCTATCCTATCCTATCCTCTTTCCTATCCTATTATCTATCCTATCCTATCATCTATCCTCAATCCTATCCTTTCCTGTATCCTATCCTATCCTCTATCCTATCAAATCTTCTGTCCTATCCTATCCTCTATCGTATCCTATCCTCTATCCTATCCTATCCTCTATCCTATCCTATCCGCTATCCTATCCTATCCTCTATCCTATCCTATCCTCTATCCTATTCTATCCTCTATCCTATCCACTATCCTATCGTATCCTCTATCCTATTCTATCCTCTATCCTACGCTATCCTCTATCCTATCCTATCCCTGATCCTATTCTATCCTCTATCCTATCCTATCTTCTATCCTATCCTATCCTCTATCCTATCCATTCCTCCATAATATCGTACACTCTATCCTATAATTTCATCTATCCGTTCCTATTCTCTATCCTACCCTCTATCCTAACCTCTATCCTATCCTATCCTCTATCCTATCCTATCCTCTATCCTATCCTCTATCCTCTATCCTATCCTATCCTCTATCCTATCCTATCCTATCCTATCCTCTATCCTATCCTATCCTCTATCCTATCCTATCCTCTATCCTATCCTACCGTCTATCCAATCCTCTATCCTATCCTATCCTCTATCCTATCCTATCCTCTATCCTATTCTACCCTCTATCCTATCCTCTATCCTATCGTATCCTCTATCCTATCCTATCCTCTATCCTACGCTATCCTCTATCCTATCTTATCCTCTGTCCTATCTAATCCTCTATCCTATCCTATCCTCTATCCTATCCTATCCTATCCTCTATCCTATCCTATCCTCTATCCTATCCTATCGTCTATCCTATCCTATCCTCTATCCTATCAAATCCCCTATCCTATCCTCTGTCCTATCCTATCCTCTATCCTATCCTATCCTCTATCCTATCCTATCCTATCCTATCCTCTATCCTATCCTATCCTCTATCCTATCCTACCGTCTATCCAATCCTCTATCCTATCCTATCCTCTATCCTATCCTATCCTCTATCCTATTCTACCCTCTATCCTATCCTCTATCCTATCGTATCCTCTTTCCTATCAAATCTTCTGTCCTATCCTATCCTCTATCGTATCCTATCCTCTATCCTATCCTATCCTCTATCCTATCCTATCCGCTATCCTATCCTATCCTCTATCCTATCCTATCCTCTATCCTATTCTATCCTCTATCCTATCCACTATCCTATCGTATCCTCTATCCTATCCTATCCTCTATCCTACGCTATCCTCTATCCTATCCTATCCCTGATCCTATTCTATCCTCTATCCTATCCTATCTTCTATCCTATCCTATCCTCTATCCTATCCATTCCTCCATAATATCGTACACTCTATCCTATAATTTCATCTATCCGTTCCTATTCTCTATCCTACCCTCTATCCTAACCTCTATCCTATCCTATCCTCTATCCTATCCTATCCTCTATCCTATCCTATCCTCTATCCTATCTTATCCTATATCCTATCCTGTCCTCTATCCTATCCAATCCTCTATCCTATCAAATCCCTATCCTATCCTCTATACTATCCTATCCTCTGTCCTATCTAATCCTCTATCCTATCCTATCGTCTATCCTATCCTATCCTCTATCCAATCCTATCCTCTATCCTATCGTATCCTCTATCCTATCAAATCCCCTATCCTATCCTCTGTCCTATCCTATCCTCTATCCTATCCTATCCTCTATCCTATCCTATCCTCTATCCTATCCTATCCTCTATCCTATCCTATCCTCTATCCTATCCTATCCTCTATCCTATCCTACCGTCTATGCTATCCTCTATCCTATCCTTTCCTCTATCCTACTCTATCCTCTATCCTATCCTATCCTCTATCCTATCCTATCCTATCCTCTATCCTATCCTATCCTCTATCCTATCAAATCCCCTATCCTATCCTCTGCCCTATCCTATCCTCTATCCTATCCTATCCTCTATCCTATCGTATCCTCTATCCTATCCTATCCTCTATCCTACGCTATCCTCTATCCTATCCAATCCTCTATCCTATCCTATCCTCTATCCTATCCTATCATCTATCCTATCCTATCCTCTATCCTATCCTATCTTCTATCCTATCCTATCCTCTATCCTATCCTACCTTCTATCCAATCCTCTATCCTATCCTATCCTCTATCCTATCCTATCCTCTATCCTATCCTATCCTATCCTGTATCCTATCCAATCCTCCATCCTATCCTATCATCTATCCTATCCTATCCTCTATCCTATCCTATCCTCTATCCTATCCTATCCTCTATCCTATCCTATCCTCTATCCTATCCCATCCTCTATCCTATCCTATCCTCTATCCTATCCTATCTTCTATGCTTTCCTATCCTCTATCCTATCCTCTATCCAGTCCTCTATCCTATCCTATCCTCTATCCTATCCTATCCTCTATCCTATCCTATCCTCTATCCTATCCTATCCTCTATCCTATCCTATCGTCTATACTATCCTATCCTCTATCCTATCAAATCCCCTATCCTATCCTCTGTCCTATCCTATCCTCTATCCTATCCTATCCTCTATCCTATCCTATCCTATCCTATCCTCTATCCTATCCTATCCGCTATCCTATCCTATCCTCTATCCTATCCTATCCTCTATCCTATTCTATCCTCTATCCTATCCACTATCCTATCGTATCCTCTATCCTATCCTATCCTCTATCCTACGCTATCCTCTATCCTATCCTATCCTCTATCCTATCCATTCCTCCATAATATCGTACACTCTATCCTATAATTTCATCTATCCGTTCCTATTCTCTATCCTACCCTCTATCCGAACCTCTATCCTATCCTATCCTCTATCCTATCCTATCCTCTATCCTATCCTATCCTCTATCCTATCTTATCCTATATCCTATCCTGTCCTCTATCCTATCCAATCCTCTATCCTATCAAATCCCTATCCTATCCTCTATACTATCCTATCCTCTGTCCTATCTAATCCTCTATCCTATCCTATCGTCTATCCTATCCTATCCTCTATCCAATCCTATCCTCTATCCTATCGTATCCTCTATCCTATCAAATCCCCTATCCTATCCTCTGTCCTATCCTATCCTCTATCCTATCCTATCCTCTATCCTATCCTATCCTCTATCCTATCCTATCCTGTATCCTATCCAATCCTCCATCCTATCCTATCATCTATCCTATCCTATCCTCTATCCTATCCTATCCTCTATCCTATCCTATCCTCTATCCTATCCTATCCTCTATCCTATCCTATCCTCTATCCTATCCTATCTTCTATGCTTTCCTATCCTCTATCCTATCCTCTATCCAATCCTCTATCCTATCCTATCCTCTATCCTATCCTATCCGCTATCCTATCCTATCCTATCCTATCCTCTATCCTATCCTATCCGCTATCCTATCCTATCCTCTATCCTATCCTATCCTCTATCCTATTCTATCCTCTATCCTATCCACTATCCTATCGTATCCTCTATCCTATCCTATCCTCTATCCTACGCTATCCTCTATCCTATCCTATCCTCTATCCTATCCATTCCTCCATAATATCGTACACTCTATCCTATAATTTCATCTATCCGTTCCTATTCTCTATCCTACCCTCTATCCGAACCTCTATCCTATCCTATCCTCTATCCTATCCTATCCTCTATCCTATCCTATCCTCTATCCTATCTTATCCTATATCCTATCCTGTCCTCTATCCTATCCAATCCTCTATCCTATCAAATCCCTATCCTATCCTCTATACTATCCTATCCTCTGTCCTATCTAATCCTCTATCCTATCCTATCGTCTATCCTATCCTATCCTCTATCCAATCCTATCCTCTATCCTATCGTATCCTCTATCCTATCAAATCCCCTATCCTATCCTCTGTCCTATCCTATCCTCTATCCTATCCTATCCTCTATCCTATCCTATCCTCTATCCTATCCTATCCTGTATCCTATCCAATCCTCCATCCTATCCTATCATCTATCCTATCCTATCCTCTATCCTATCCTATCCTCTATCCTATCCTATCCTCTATCCTATCCTATCCTCTATCCTATCCTATCCTCTATCCTATCCTATCTTCTATGCTTTCCTATCCTCTATCCTATCCTCTATCCAATCCTCTATCCTATCCTATCCTCTATCCTATCCTATCCTCTATCCTATCCTATCCTCTATCCTATCCTATCCTATCCTATCCTCTATCCTATCCTATCCTCTATCCTATCCTATCCTCTATCCTATCCTATCCTCTATCCTATCCTATCCGCTATCCTATCCTATCCTCTATCCTATCCTATCCTCTATCCTATTCTATCCTCTATCCTATCCACTATCCTATCGTATCCTCTATCCTATCCTATCCTCTATCCTACGCTATCCTCTATCCTATCCTATCCTCTATCCTATCCATTCCTCCATAATATCGTACACTCTATCCTATAATTTCATCTATCCGTTCCTATTCTCTATCCTACCCTCTATCCGAACCTCTATCCTATCCTATCCTCTATCCTATCCTATCCTCTATCCTATCCTATCCTCTATCCTATCTTATCCTATATCCTATCCTGTCCTCTATCCTATCCAATCCTCTATCCTATCAAATCCCTATCCTATCCTCTATACTATCCTATCCTCTGTCCTATCTAATCCTCTATCCTATCCTATCGTCTATCCTATCCTATCCTCTATCCAATCCTATCCTCTATCCTATCGTATCCTCTATCCTATCAAATCCCCTATCCTATCCTCTGTCCTATCCTATCCTCTATCCTATCCTATCCTCTATCCTATCCTATCCTCTATCCTATCCTATCCTGTATCCTATCCAATCCTCCATCCTATCCTATCATCTATCCTATCCTATCCTCTATCCTATCCTATCCTCTATCCTATCCTATCCTCTATCCTATCCTATCCTCTATCCTATCCTATCCTCTATCCTATCCTATCCTCTATCCTATCCTATCTTCTATGCTTTCCTATCCTCTATCCTATCCTCTATCCAATCCTCTATCCTATCCTATCCTCTATCCTATCCTATCCTCTATCCTATCCTATCCTCTATCCTATCCTATCCTATCCTATCCTCTATCCTATCCTATCCTCTATCCTATCCTATCCTCTATCCTATCCTACCGTCTATCCAATCCTCTATCCTATCCTATCCTCTATCCTATCCTATCCTCTATCCTATCCTATCCTCTATCCTATTCTACCCTCTATCCTATCCTCTATCCTATCGTATCCTCTATCCTATCCTATCCTCTATCCTACGCTATCCTCTATCCTATCTTATCCTCTGTCCTATCTAATCCTCTATCCTATCCTATCCTCTATCCTATCCTATCCTCTATCCTATCCTATCCTCTATCCTATCCTATCCTCTATCCTATCCTATCCTATCCTATCCTCTATCCTATCCTATCCTCTATCCTATCCTATCCTGTATCCTATCCAATCCTCTATCCTATCCTGTATCCTATCCTATCCTCTATCCTATCGTATCCTCTATCCTATCCTATCCTCTATCCTACGCTATCCTCTATCCTATCCAATCCTCTATCCTATCCTATCCTCTATCCTATCCTATCATCTATCCTATCCTATCCTCTATCCTATCCTGTCTTCTATCCTATCCTATCCTCTATCCTATCCTATCCTCTATCCTATCCTATCCTCTATCGTATCCTATCCTCTATCCTATCCTATCCTCTATCCTATCCTATTCTCTATCCTATCCTATCCTCTATCCTATCCTATCCTCTATCCTATTCTATCCTCTATCCTATCCTCTATCCTATCCTATCCTCTATCCTATCCTATCCTCTATCCTACGCTATCCTCTATCCTATCCTATCCCTGATCCTATTCTATCCTCTATCCTATCCTATCTTCTATCCTATCCTATCCTGTATCCTATCCAATCCTCCATCCTATCCTATCATCTATCCTATCCTATCCTCTATCCTATCCTATCCTCTATCCTATCCTATCCTCTATCCTATCCTATCCTCTATCCTATCCTATCCTCTATCCTATCCTATCCTCTATCCTATCCTATCTTCTATGCTTTCCTATCCTCTATCCTATCCTCTATCCAATCCTCTATCCTATCCTATCCTCTATCATATCCTATCCTCTATCCTATCCTATCCTCTATCCTATTCCTATCCTCTACCCTATCCTATCGTCTATCCTATCCTATCCTCTATCCTATCAAATCCCCTATCCTATCCTCTGTCCTATCCTATCCTCTATCCTATCCTATCCTCTATCCTATCCTATCCTATCCTCTATCCTATCCTATCCTCTATCCTATCCTATCCTCTATCCTATCCTACCGTCTATCCAATCCTCTATCCTATCCTATCTTCTATCCTATCCTATCCTCTATCCTATCAATTCCCCTATCCTATCCTATCCTGAATCCTATCCAATCCTCCATCCTATCCTATTATCTATCCTATCCTATCCTCTATCCTATCCTATCCTCTATCCTATCCTATCCTCTATCCTATCCTATCCTGTATCCTATCCAATCCTCCATCCTATCCTATCATCTATCCTATCCTATCCTCTATCCTATCCTATCCTCTATCCTATCCTATCCTATCCTATCCTCTATCCTATCCTATCCTCTATCCTATCCTATCCTCTATCCTATCCCACCGTCTATCCAATCCTCTATCCTATCCTATCCTCTATCCTATCCTATCCTCTATCCTATCCTATCCTCTATCCTATTCTACCCTCTATCCTATCCTCTATCCTATCGTATCCTCTATCCTATCCTATCCTCTATCCTACGCTATCCTCTATCCTATCTTATCCTCTGTCCTATCTAATCCTCTATCCTATCCTATCCTCTATCCTATCCTATCCTCTATCCTATCCTATCCCCTATCCTATCCTATCTTCTATCCTATTCTATCCTCTATCCTATCTAATCCCCTATCCTATCCTCTATCCTATCCTATCCTGTATCCTATCCTATCCTCTATCCTATCCTATCCTATCCTCTATCCTATCCTATCCTCTATCCTATCCTATCCTCTATCCTATCCTACCGTCTATCCAATCCTCTATCCTATCCTATCCTGAATCCTATCCAATCCTCCATCCTATCCTATTATCTATCCTATCCTATCCTCTATCCTATCCTATCCTCTATCCTATCCTATCCTGTATCCTATCCCATCCTCCATCCTATCCTATCATCTATCCTATCCTATCCTCTATAATATCCTATCCTCTATCCTATCCTATCCTCTATCCTATCCTATCTTCTATGCTTTCCTATCCTCTATCCTATCCTCTATCCAATCCTCTATCCTATCCTATCCTCTATCCTATCCTATCCTCTATCCTATCCTATCCTCTATCCTATCCTATCCTCTATCCTATCCTATCCTCTATCCTACCCTATCCTCTATCCTATCCTATCGTCTATCCTATCCTATCCTCTATCCTACGCTATCCTCTATCCTATCTTATCCTCTGTCCTATCTAATCCTCTATCCTATCCTATCCTCTATCCTATCCTATCCTCTATCCTATCCTATCCTCTATCCTACGCTATCCTCTATCCTATCTTATCCTCTGTCCTATCTAATCCTCTATCCTATCCTATCCTCTATCCTATCCTATCCTCTATCCTATCCTATCCTCTATCCTATCCTATCCTCTATCCTATCCTATCCTATCCTATCCTCTATCCTATCCTATCCTCTATCCTATCCTATCCTGTATCCTATCCAATCCTCTATCCTATCCTGTATCCTATCCTATCCTCTATCCTATCGTATCCTCTATCCTATCCTATCCTCTATCCTACGCTATCCTCTATCCTATCCAATCCTCTATCCTATCCTATCCTCTATCCTATCCTATCATCTATCCTATCCTATCCTCTATCCTATCCTGTCTTCTATCCTATCCTATCCTCTATCCTATCCTATCCTCTATCCTATCCTATCCTCTATCGTATCCTATCCTCTATCCTATCCTATCCTCTATCCTATCCTATTCTCTATCCTATCCTATCCTCTATCCTATCCTATCCTCTATCCTATTCTATCCTCTATCCTATCCTCTATCCTATCCTATCCTCTATCCTATCCTATCCTCTATCCTACGCTATCCTCTATCCTATCCTATCCCTGATCCTATTCTATCCTCTATCCTATCCTATCTTCTATCCTATCCTATCCTGTATCCTATCCAATCCTCCATCCTATCCTATCATCTATCCTATCCTATCCTCTATCCTATCCTATCCTCTATCCTATCCTATCCTCTATCCTATCCTATCCTCTATCCTATCCTATCCTCTATCCTATCCTATCCTCTATCCTATCCTATCTTCTATGCTTTCCTATCCTCTATCCTATCCTCTATCCAATCCTCTATCCTATCCTATCCTCTATCATATCCTATCCTCTATCCTATCCTATCCTCTATCCTATTCCTATCCTCTACCCTATCCTATCGTCTATCCTATCCTATCCTCTATCCTATCAAATCCCCTATCCTATCCTCTGTCCTATCCTATCCTCTATCCTATCCTATCCTCTATCCTATCCTATCCTATCCTCTATCCTATCCTATCCTCTATCCTATCCTATCCTCTATCCTATCCTACCGTCTATCCAATCCTCTATCCTATCCTATCCTGTATCCTATCCAATCCTCCATCCTATCCTATCATCTATCCTATCCTATCCTCTATCCTATCCTATTCTCTATCCTATCCTATCCTCTATCCTATCCTATCCTCTATCCTATTCTATCCTCTATCCTATCCTCTATCCTATCCTATCCTCTATCCTATCCTATCCTCTATCCTACGCTATCCTCTATCCTATCCTATCCCTGATCCTATTCTATCCTCTATCCTATCCTATCTTCTATCCTATCCTATCCTGTATCCTATCCAATCCTCCATCCTATCCTATCATCTATCCTATCCTATCCTCTATCCTATCCTATCCTCTATCCTATCCTATCCTCTATCCTATCCTATCCTCTATCCTATCCTATCCTCTATCCTATCCTATCCTCTATCCTATCCTATCTTCTATGCTTTCCTATCCTCTATCCTATCCTCTATCCAATCCTCTATCCTATCCTATCCTCTATCATATCCTATCCTCTATCCTATCCTATCCTCTATCCTATTCCTATCCTCTACCCTATCCTATCGTCTATCCTATCCTATCCTCTATCCTATCAAATCCCCTATCCTATCCTCTGTCCTATCCTATCCTCTATCCTATCCTATCCTCTATCCTATCCTATCCTATCCTCTATCCTATCCTATCCTCTATCCTATCCTATCCTCTATCCTATCCTACCGTCTATCCAATCCTCTATCCTATCCTATCTTCTATCCTATCCTATCCTCTATCCTATCAATTCCCCTATCCTATCCTATCCTGAATCCTATCCAATCCTCCATCCTATCCTATTATCTATCCTATCCTATCCTCTATCCTATCCTATCCTCTATCCTATCCTATCCTCTATCCTATCCTATCCTGTATCCTATCCAATCCTCCATCCTATCCTATCATCTATCCTATCCTATCCTCTATCCTATCCTATCCTCTATCCTATCCTATCCTATCCTATCCTCTATCCTATCCTATCCTCTATCCTATCCTATCCTCTATCCTATCCCACCGTCTATCCAATCCTCTATCCTATCCTATCCTCTATCCTATCCTATCCTCTATCCTATCCTATCCTCTATCCTATTCTACCCTCTATCCTATCCTCTATCCTATCGTATCCTCTATCCTATCCTATCCTCTATCCTACGCTATCCTCTATCCTATCTTATCCTCTGTCCTATCTAATCCTCTATCCTATCCTATCCTCTATCCTATCCTATCCTCTATCCTATCCTATCCCCTATCCTATCCTATCTTCTATCCTATTCTATCCTCTATCCTATCTAATCCCCTATCCTATCCTCTATCCTATCCTATCCTGTATCCTATCCTATCCTCTATCCTATCCTATCCTATCCTCTATCCTATCCTATCCTCTATCCTATCCTATCCTCTATCCTATCCTACCGTCTATCCAATCCTCTATCCTATCCTATCCTGAATCCTATCCAATCCTCCATCCTATCCTATTATCTATCCTATCCTATCCTCTATCCTATCCTATCCTCTATCCTATCCTATCCTGTATCCTATCCCATCCTCCATCCTATCCTATCATCTATCCTATCCTATCCTCTATAATATCCTATCCTCTATCCTATCCTATCCTCTATCCTATCCTATCTTCTATGCTTTCCTATCCTCTATCCTATCCTCTATCCAATCCTCTATCCTATCCTATCGTCTATCCTATCCTATCCTCTATCCTATCAAATCCCCTATCCTATCCTCTGTCCTATCCTATCCTCTATCCTATCCTATCCTCTATCCTACGCTATCCTCTATCCTATCTTATCCTCTGTCCTATCTAATCCTCTATCCTATCCTATCCTCTATCCTATCCTATCCTCTATCCTATCCTATCCCCTATCCTATCCTATCTTCTATCCTATTCTATCCTTTATCCTATCTAATCCCCTATCCTATCCTCTATCCTATCCTATCCTGTATCCTATCCAATCCTCTATCCTATCCTGTATCCTATCCTATCCTCTATCCTATCGTATCCTCTATCCTATCCTATCCTCTATCCTACGCTATCCTCTATCCTATCCAATCCTCTATCCTATCCTATCCTCTATCCTATCCTATCCTATCCTCTATCCTATCCTATCCTCTATCCTATCCTATCCTCTATCCTATCCTACCGTCTATCCAATCCTCTATCCTATCCTATCCTCTATCCTATTCTATCCTCTATCCTATCCTATCCTGTATCCTATCCAATCCTCTATCCTATCCTGTATCCTATCCTATCCTCTATCCTATCGTATCCTCTATCCTATCCTATCCTCTATCCTACGCTATCCTCTATCCTATCCAATCCTCTATCCTATCCTATCCTCTATCCTATCCTATCATCTATCCTATCCTATCCTCTATCCTATCCTGTCCTCTATCCTATCCTATCCTCTATCCTATCCTATCCTCTATCCTATCCTATCCTCTATCCTATCCTATCCTCTATCCTATCCTCTCCTCTATCCTATCCTATTCTCTATCCTATCCTATCATCTATCCTCAATCCTATCCTTTCCTGTATCCTATCCTATCCTCTATCCTATCAAATCCTCTGTCCTATCCTATCCTCTATCGTATCCTATCCTCTATCCTATCCTATCCTCTATCCTATCATATCCGCTATCCTATCCTATCCTCTATCCTACGCTATCCTCTATCCTATCCAATCCTCTATCCTATCCTATCCTCTATCCTATCCTATCATCTATCCTATCCTATCCTCTATCCTATCCTGTCCTCTATCCTATCCTATCCTCTATCCTATCCTATCCTCTATCCTATCCTATCCTCTATCCTATCCTATCCTCTATCCTATCCTATCCTCTATCCTATCCTCTCCTCTATCCTATCCTATTCTCTATCCTATCCTATCATCTATCCTCAATCCTATCCTTTCCTGTATCCTATCCTATCCTCTATCCTATCCTATCCTATCCTCTATCCTATCCTATCCTCTATCCTATCCTATCCTCTATCCTATCCTATCCTCTATCCTATCCTATCCTCTATCCTATCCTATCCTCTATCCTATCCTATCCTGTATCCTATCCTATCCTCTATCCTATCGTATCCTCTATCCTATCCTATCCTCTATCCTACGCTATCCTCTATCCTATCCAATCCTCTATCCTATCCTATCCTCTATCCTATCCTATCATCTATCCTATCCTATCCTCTATCCTATCCTGTCCTCTATCCTATCCTATCCTCTATCCTATCCTATCCTCTATCCTATCCTATCCTCTATCCTATCCTATCCTCTATCCTATCCTATCCTCTATCCTATCCTCTCCTCTATCCTATCCTATTCTCTATCCTATCCTATCATCTATCCTCAATCCTATCCTTTCCTGTATCCTATCCTATCCTCTATCCTATCAAATCCTCTGTCCTATCAAATCCTCTGTCCTATCCTATCCTCTATCGTATCCTATCCTCTATCCTATCCTATCCTCTATCCTATCATATCCGCTATCCTATCCTATCCTCTATCCTATCCTATCCTCTATCCTATTCTATCCTCTATCCTATCCTCTATCCTATCGTATCCTCTATCCTATCCTATCCTCTATCCTACGCTATCCTCTATCCTATCCTATCCCTGATCCTATTCTATCCTCTATCCTATCCTATCTTCTATCCTATCCTATCCTCTATCCTATCAATTCCCCTATCCTATCCTATCCTGAATCCTATCCAATCCTCTATCCTATCCTCTATCCTATCCTATCCTCTATCCTATCCTATCTTCTATGCTTTCCTATCCTCTATCCTATCCTCTATCCAATCCTCTATCCTATCCTATCCTCTATCCTATCCTATCCTCTATCCTATCCTATCCTCTATCCTATCCTATCCTATCCTATCCTCTATCCTATCCTATCCTCTATCCTATCCTATCCTCTATCCTATCCTATCCTCTATCCTATCCTATCCGCTATCCTATCCTATCCTCTATCCTATCCTATCCTCTATCCTATTCTATCCTCTATCCTATCCACTATCCTATCGTATCCTCTATCCTATCCTATCCTCTATCCTACGCTATCCTCTATCCTATCCTATCCTCTATCCTGTCCATTCCTCCATAATATCGTACACTCTATCCTATAATTTCATCTATCCGTTCCTATTCTCTATCCTACCCTCTATCCGAACCTCTATCCTATCCTATCCTCTATCCTATCCTATCCTCTATCCTATCCTATCCTCTATCCTATCTTATCCTATATCCTATCCTGTCCTCTATCCTATCCAATCCTCTATCCTATCAAATCCCTATCCTATCCTCTATACTATCCTATCCTCTGTCCTATCTAATCCTCTATCCTATCCTATCGTCTATCCTATCCTATCCTCTATCCAATCCTATCCTCTATCCTATCGTATCCTCTATCCTATCAAATCCCCTATCCTATCCTCTGTCCTATCCTATCCTCTATCCTATCCTATCCTCTATCCTATCCTATCCTCTATCCTATCCTATCCTGTATCCTATCCAATCCTCCATCCTATCCTATCATCTATCCTATCCTATCCTCTATCCTATCCTATCCTCTATCCTATCCTATCCTCTATCCTATCCTATCCTCTATCCTATCCTATCCTCTATCCTATCCTATCCTCTATCCTATCCTATCTTCTATGCTTTCCTATCCTCTATCCTATCCTCTATCCAATCCTCTATCCTATCCTATCCTCTATCCTATCCTATCCTCTATCCTATCCTATCCTCTATCCTATCCTATCCTATCCTATCCTCTATCCTATCCTATCCTCTATCCTATCCTATCCTCTATCCTATCCTATCCTCTATCCTATCCTATCCGCTATCCTATCCTATCCTCTATCCTATCCTATCCTCTATCCTATTCTATCCTCTATCCTATCCACTATCCTATCGTATCCTCTATCCTATCCTATCCTCTATCCTACGCTATCCTCTATCCTATCCTATCCTCTATCCTGTCCATTCCTCCATAATATCGTACACTCTATCCTATAATTTCATCTATCCGTTCCTATTCTCTATCCTACCCTCTATCCGAACCTCTATCCTATCCTATCCTCTATCCTATCCTATCCTCTATCCTATCCTATCCTCTATCCTATCTTATCCTATATCCTATCCTGTCCTCTATCCTATCCAATCCTCTATCCTATCAAATCCCTATCCTATCCTCTATACTATCCTATCCTCTGTCCTATCTAATCCTCTATCCTATCCTATCGTCTATCCTATCCTATCCTCTATCCAATCCTATCCTCTATCCTATCGTATCCTCTATCCTATCAAATCCCCTATCCTATCCTCTGTCCTATCCTATCCTCTATCCTATCCTATCCTCTATCCTATCCTATCCTCTATCCTATCCTATCCTGTATCCTATCCAATCCTCCATCCTATCCTATCATCTATCCTATCCTATCCTCTATCCTATCCTATCCTCTATCCTATCCTATCCTCTATCCTATCCTATCCTCTATCCTATCCTATCCTCTATCCTATCCTATCCTCTATCCTATCCTATCTTCTATGCTTTCCTATCCTCTATCCTATCCTCTATCCAATCCTCTATCCTATCCTATCCTCTATCCTATCCTATCCTCTATCCTATCCTATCCTCTATCCTATCCTATCCTATCCTATCCTCTATCCTATCCTATCCTCTATCCTATCCTATCCTCTATCCTATCCTACCGTCTATCCAATCCTCTATCCTATCCTATCCTCTATCCTATCCTATCCTCTATCCTATCCTATCCTCTATCCTATTCTACCCTCTATCCTATCCTCTATCCTATCGTATCCTCTATCCTATCCTATCCTCTATCCTACGCTATCCTCTATCCTATCTTATCCTCTGTCCTATCTAATCCTCTATCCTATCCTATCCTCTATCCTATCCTATCCTCTATCCTATCCTATCCTCTATCCTATCCTATCCTCTATCCTATCCTATCCTATCCTATCCTCTATCCTATCCTATCCTCTATCCTATCCTATCCTCTATCCTATCCTATCCTATCCTATCCTCTATCCTATCCTATCCTCTATCCTATCCTATCCTCTATCCTATCCTATCCTCTATCCTATCCTATCCGCTATCCTATCCTATCCTCTATCCTATCCTATCCTCTATCCTATTCTATCCTCTATCCTATCCACTATCCTATCGTATCCTCTATCCTATCCTATCCTCTATCCTACGCTATCCTCTATCCTATCCTATCCTCTATCCTATCCATTCCTCCATAATATCGTACACTCTATCCTATAATTTCATCTATCCGTTCCTATTCTCTATCCTACCCTCTATCCGAACCTCTATCCTATCCTATCCTCTATCCTATCCTATCCTCTATCCTATCCTATCCTCTATCCTATCTTATCCTATATCCTATCCTGTCCTCTATCCTATCCAATCCTCTATCCTATCAAATCCCTATCCTATCCTCTATACTATCCTATCCTCTGTCCTATCTAATCCTCTATCCTATCCTATCGTCTATCCTATCCTATCCTCTATCCAATCCTATCCTCTATCCTATCGTATCCTCTATCCTATCAAATCCCCTATCCTATCCTCTGTCCTATCCTATCCTCTATCCTATCCTATCCTCTATCCTATCCTATCCTCTATCCTATCCTATCCTGTATCCTATCCAATCCTCCATCCTATCCTATCATCTATCCTATCCTATCCTCTATCCTATCCTATCCTCTATCCTATCCTATCCTCTATCCTATCCTATCCTCTATCCTATCCTATCCTCTATCCTATCCTATCCTCTATCCTATCCTATCTTCTATGCTTTCCTATCCTCTATCCTATCCTCTATCCAATCCTCTATCCTATCCTATCCTCTATCCTATCCTATCCTCTATCCTATCCTATCCTCTATCCTATCCTATCCTATCCTATCCTCTATCCTATCCTATCCTCTATCCTATCCTATCCTCTATCCTATCCTACCGTCTATCCAATCCTCTATCCTATCCTATCCTCTATCCTATCCTATCCTCTATCCTATCCTATCCTCTATCCTATTCTACCCTCTATCCTATCCTCTATCCTATCGTATCCTCTATCCTATCCTATCCTCTATCCTACGCTATCCTCTATCCTATCTTATCCTCTGTCCTATCTAATCCTCTATCCTATCCTATCCTCTATCCTATCCTATCCTCTATCCTATCCTATCCTCTATCCTATCCTATCCTCTATCCTATCCTATCCTATCCTATCCTCTATCCTATCCTATCCTCTATCCTATCCTATCCTGTATCCTATCCAATCCTCTATCCTATCCTGTATCCTATCCTATCCTCTATCCTATCGTATCCTCTATCCTATCCTATCCTCTATCCTACGCTATCCTCTATCCTATCCAATCCTCTATCCTATCCTATCCTCTATCCTATCCTATCATCTATCCTATCCTATCCTCTATCCTATCCTGTCTTCTATCCTATCCTATCCTCTATCCTATCCTATCCTCTATCCTATCCTATCCTCTATCGTATCCTATCCTCTATCCTATCCTATCCTCTATCCTATCCTATTCTCTATCCTATCCTATCCTCTATCCTATCCTATCCTCTATCCTATTCTATCCTCTATCCTATCCTCTATCCTATCCTATCCTCTATCCTATCCTATCCTCTATCCTACGCTATCCTCTATCCTATCCTATCCCTGATCCTATTCTATCCTCTATCCTATCCTATCTTCTATCCTATCCTATCCTGTATCCTATCCAATCCTCCATCCTATCCTATCATCTATCCTATCCTATCCTCTATCCTATCCTATCCTCTATCCTATCCTATCCTCTATCCTATCCTATCCTCTATCCTATCCTATCCTCTATCCTATCCTATCCTCTATCCTATCCTATCTTCTATGCTTTCCTATCCTCTATCCTATCCTCTATCCAATCCTCTATCCTATCCTATCCTCTATCATATCCTATCCTCTATCCTATCCTATCCTCTATCCTATTCCTATCCTCTACCCTATCCTATCGTCTATCCTATCCTATCCTCTATCCTATCAAATCCCCTATCCTATCCTCTGTCCTATCCTATCCTCTATCCTATCCTATCCTCTATCCTATCCTATCCTATCCTCTATCCTATCCTATCCTCTATCCTATCCTATCCTCTATCCTATCCTACCGTCTATCCAATCCTCTATCCTATCCTATCTTCTATCCTATCCTATCCTCTATCCTATCAATTCCCCTATCCTATCCTATCCTGAATCCTATCCAATCCTCCATCCTATCCTATTATCTATCCTATCCTATCCTCTATCCTATCCTATCCTCTATCCTATCCTATCCTCTATCCTATCCTATCCTGTATCCTATCCAATCCTCCATCCTATCCTATCATCTATCCTATCCTATCCTCTATCCTATCCTATCCTCTATCCTATCCTATCCTATCCTATCCTCTATCCTATCCTATCCTCTATCCTATCCTATCCTCTATCCTATCCCACCGTCTATCCAATCCTCTATCCTATCCTATCCTCTATCCTATCCTATCCTCTATCCTATCCTATCCTCTATCCTATTCTACCCTCTATCCTATCCTCTATCCTATCGTATCCTCTATCCTATCCTATCCTCTATCCTACGCTATCCTCTATCCTATCTTATCCTCTGTCCTATCTAATCCTCTATCCTATCCTATCCTCTATCCTATCCTATCCTCTATCCTATCCTATCCCCTATCCTATCCTATCTTCTATCCTATTCTATCCTCTATCCTATCTAATCCCCTATCCTATCCTCTATCCTATCCTATCCTGTATCCTATCCTATCCTCTATCCTATCCTATCCTATCCTCTATCCTATCCTATCCTCTATCCTATCCTATCCTCTATCCTATCCTACCGTCTATCCAATCCTCTATCCTATCCTATCCTGAATCCTATCCAATCCTCCATCCTATCCTATTATCTATCCTATCCTATCCTCTATCCTATCCTATCCTCTATCCTATCCTATCCTGTATCCTATCCCATCCTCCATCCTATCCTATCATCTATCCTATCCTATCCTCTATAATATCCTATCCTCTATCCTATCCTATCCTCTATCCTATCCTATCTTCTATGCTTTCCTATCCTCTATCCTATCCTCTATCCAATCCTCTATCCTATCCTATCCTCTATCCTATCCTATCCTCTATCCTATCCTATCCTCTATCCTATCCTATCCTCTATCCTATCCTATCCTCTATCCTACCCTATCCTCTATCCTATCCTATCGTCTATCCTATCCTATCCTCTATCCTATCAAATCCCCTATCCTATCCTCTGTCCTATCCTATCCTCTATCCTATCCTATCCTCTATCCTACGCTATCCTCTATCCTATCTTATCCTCTGTCCTATCTAATCCTCTATCCTATCCTATCCTCTATCCTATCCTATCCTCTATCCTATCCTATCCCCTATCCTATCCTATCTTCTATCCTATTCTATCCTTTATCCTATCTAATCCCCTATCCTATCCTCTATCCTATCCTATCCTGTATCCTATCCAATCCTCTATCCTATCCTGTATCCTATCCTATCCTCTATCCTATCGTATCCTCTATCCTATCCTATCCTCTATCCTACGCTATCCTCTATCCTATCCAATCCTCTATCCTATCCTATCCTCTATCCTATCCTATCCTATCCTCTATCCTATCCTATCCTCTATCCTATCCTATCCTCTATCCTATCCTACCGTCTATCCAATCCTCTATCCTATCCTATCCTCTATCCTATTCTATCCTCTATCCTATCCTATCCTGTATCCTATCCAATCCTCTATCCTATCCTGTATCCTATCCTATCCTCTATCCTATCGTATCCTCTATCCTATCCTATCCTCTATCCTACGCTATCCTCTATCCTATCCAATCCTCTATCCTATCCTATCCTCTATCCTATCCTATCATCTATCCTATCCTATCCTCTATCCTATCCTGTCCTCTATCCTATCCTATCCTCTATCCTATCCTATCCTCTATCCTATCCTATCCTCTATCCTATCCTATCCTCTATCCTATCCTCTCCTCTATCCTATCCTATTCTCTATCCTATCCTATCATCTATCCTCAATCCTATCCTTTCCTGTATCCTATCCTATCCTCTATCCTATCAAATCCTCTGTCCTATCCTATCCTCTATCGTATCCTATCCTCTATCCTATCCTATCCTCTATCCTATCATATCCGCTATCCTATCCTATCCTCTATCCTACGCTATCCTCTATCCTATCCAATCCTCTATCCTATCCTATCCTCTATCCTATCCTATCATCTATCCTATCCTATCCTCTATCCTATCCTGTCCTCTATCCTATCCTATCCTCTATCCTATCCTATCCTCTATCCTATCCTATCCTCTATCCTATCCTATCCTCTATCCTATCCTATCCTCTATCCTATCCTCTCCTCTATCCTATCCTATTCTCTATCCTATCCTATCATCTATCCTCAATCCTATCCTTTCCTGTATCCTATCCTATCCTCTATCCTATCCTATCCTATCCTCTATCCTATCCTATCCTCTATCCTATCCTATCCTCTATCCTATCCTATCCTCTATCCTATCCTATCCTCTATCCTATCCTATCCTCTATCCTATCCTATCCTGTATCCTATCCTATCCTCTATCCTATCGTATCCTCTATCCTATCCTATCCTCTATCCTACGCTATCCTCTATCCTATCCAATCCTCTATCCTATCCTATCCTCTATCCTATCCTATCATCTATCCTATCCTATCCTCTATCCTATCCTGTCCTCTATCCTATCCTATCCTCTATCCTATCCTATCCTCTATCCTATCCTATCCTCTATCCTATCCTATCCTCTATCCTATCCTATCCTCTATCCTATCCTCTCCTCTATCCTATCCTATTCTCTATCCTATCCTATCATCTATCCTCAATCCTATCCTTTCCTGTATCCTATCCTATCCTCTATCCTATCAAATCCTCTGTCCTATCAAATGCTCTGTCCTATCCTATCCTCTATCGTATCCTATCCTCTATCCTATCCTATCCTCTATCCTATCATATCCGCTATCCTATCCTATCCTCTATCCTATCCTATCCTCTATCCTATTCTATCCTCTATCCTATCCTCTATCCTATCGTATCCTCTATCCTATCCTATCCTCTATCCTACGCTATCCTCTATCCTATCCTATCCCTGATCCTATTCTATCCTCTATCCTATCCTATCTTCTATCCTATCCTATCCTCTATCCTATCAATTCCCCTATCCTATCCTATCCTGAATCCTATCCAATCCTCTATCCTATCCTGTATCCTATCCAATCCTCTATCCTATCCTATCATCTATCCTATCCTACCCTCTATCCTATCCTATCCTCCATCCTATCCTATCCTCTATCCTAACCTAACCTCTATCCTATCCTATCCTCTATCCTATCCTATCTTCTATCCTATCCTATCTTCTATCCTATCCTAGCCTCTATCCTATCCTATCCTCTATCCTATCCTCTATCCTATCCTATCCTCTATCCCATCCTATCCTCTATCCTATCCTATTCTCTATCCTATCCTATCTTCTATCCTATCCTATCCTCTATCCTATCGAATCCAGTATCCTATCCTCTATCCTATCCTATCCTCTGTCCTATCCTATCCTCTTTCCTATCCTATCGTATATCCTATCCTCTATCTCATCCTATCCGCTATCCTATCCTATCCTCTTTCCTATCCTATTATCTATCCTATCCTATCATCTATCCTCAATCCTATCCTTTCCTGTATCCTATCCTATCCTCTATCCTATCAAATCTTCTGTCCTATCCTATCCTCTATCGTATCCTATCCTCTATCCTATCCTATCCTCTATCCTATCCTATCCGCTATCCTATCCTATCCTCTATCCTATCCTATCCTCTATCCTATTCTATCCTCTATCCTATCCACTATCCTATCGTATCCTCTATCCTATTCTATCCTCTATCCTACGCTATCCTCTATCCTATCCTATCCCTGATCCTATTCTATCCTCTATCCTATCCTATCTTCTATCCTATCCTATCCTCTATCCTATCCATTCCTCCATAATATCGTACACTCTATCCTATAATTTCATCTATCCGTTCCTATTCTCTATCCTACCCTCTATCCTAACCTCTATCCTATCCTATCCTCTATCCTATCCTATCCTCTATCCTATCTTATCCTATATCCTATCCTGTCCTCTATCCTATCCAATCCTCTATCCTATCAAATCCCTATCCTATCCTCTATACTATCCTATCCTCTGTCCTATCTAATCCTCTATCCTATCCTATCCTCTATCCTATCCTATCCTCTATCCAATCCTATCCTCTATCCTATCGTATCCTCTATCCTATCAAATCCCCTATCCTATCCTCTGTCCTATCCTATCCTCTATCCTATCCTATCCTCTATCCTATCCTATCCTCTATCCTATCCTATCCTCTATCCTATCCTACCGTCTATCCTATCCTCTATCCTATCCTATCCTCTATCCTACTCTATCCTCTATCCTATCCTATCCTCTATCCTATCCTATCCTATCCTCTATCCTATCCTATCCTCTATCCTATCAAATCCCCTAACCTATCCTCTGCCCTATCCTATCCTCTATCCTATCCTATCCTCTATCCTATCGTATCCTCTATCCTATCCTATCCTCTATCCTATCCTATCGTCTATCCTATCCTATCCTCTATCCTATCCTATCCTCTATCCTATCGTATCCTCTATCCTATCCTATCCTCTATCCTATCCTATCGTCTATCCTATCCTATCCTCTATCCTATCCTATCCTCTATCCTATCCTATCTTCTATCCTATCCTATCCTCTATCCTATAATACCTTCTATCCAATCCTCTATCCTATCCTATCCTCTATCCTATTCTATCCTCTATCCTATTCTATCCTCTATCCTATCGTATCCTCTATCCTTTCCTATCCTCTATCCTACGCTATCCTCTATCCTATCCTATCCTCTATCCTATCTTATCCTCTATCCTATCCTATCCTCTATCCTATCCTATCCTCTATCCTATCCTATCCTCTATCCTATCCTATCCTCTATCCTATCCTATCCTCTATCCTATCCTATCCTCTATCCTATCCTATCCTCTATCCTATCCTATCCTCTATCCTATCCTATCCTCTATCCTATCCTATCCTCTATCCTATCAATTCCCCTATGCTATCCTATCCTGTATCCTATCCAATCCTCCATCCTATCCTATTATCTATCCTATCCTATCCTCTATCCTATCCTATCCTCTATCCTATCCTATCCTCTATCCTATCCTATCCTCTATCCTATCCTATCCTCTATCCTATCCTATCCTCTATCCTATCCTATCCTCTATCCTATCCTATCCTCTATCCTATCCTATCGTCTATCCTATCCTATCCTCTATCCTATCAAATCCCCTATCCTATCCTCTGTCCTATCCTATCCCCTATCCTATCCTATCTTCTATCCTATTCTATCCTTTATCCTATCTAATCCCCTATCCTATCCTCTATCCTATCCTATCCTGTATCCTATCCAATCCTCTATCCTATCCTGTATCCTATCCTATCCTCTATCCTATCGTATCCTCTATCCTATCCTATCCTCTATCCTACGCTATCCTCTATCCTATCCAATCCTCTATCCTATCCTATCCTCTATCCTATCCTACCCTATCCTCTATCCTATCCTATCCTCTATCCTATCCTATCCTCTATCCTATCCTACCGTCTATCCAATCCTCTATCCTATCCTATCCTCTATCCTATTCTATCCTCTATCCTATCCTATCCTGTATCCTATCCAATCCTCTATCCTATCCTGTATCCTATCCTATCCTCTATCCTATCGTATCCTCTATCCTATCCTATCCTCTATCCTACGCTATCCTCTATCCTATCCAATCCTCTATCCTATCCTATCCTCTATCCTATCCTATCATCTATCCTATCCTATCCTCTATCCTATCCTGTCCTCTATCCTATCCTATCCTCTATCCTATCCTATCCTCTATCCTATCCTATCCTCTATCCTATCCTATCCTCTATCCTATCCTCTCCTCTATCCTATCCTATTCTCTATCCTATCCTATCATCTATCCTCAATCCTATCCTTTCCTGTATCCTATCCTATCCTCTATCCTATCAAATCCTCTGTCCTATCCTATCCTCTATCGTATCCTATCCTCTATCCTATCCTATCCTCTATCCTATCATATCCGCTATCCTATCCTATCCTCTATCCTACGCTATCCTCTATCCTATCCAATCCTCTATCCTATCCTATCCTCTATCCTATCCTATCATCTATCCTATCCTATCCTCTATCCTATCCTGTCCTCTATCCTATCCTATCCTCTATCCTATCCTATCCTCTATCCTATCCTATCCTCTATCCTATCCTATCCTCTATCCTATCCTATCCTCTATCCTATCCTCTCCTCTATCCTATCCTATTCTCTATCCTATCCTATCATCTATCCTCAATCCTATCCTTTCCTGTATCCTATCCTATCCTCTATCCTATCCTATCCTATCCTCTATCCTATCCTATCCTCTATCCTATCCTATCCTCTATCCTATCCTATCCTCTATCCTATCCTATCCTCTATCCTATCCTATCCTCTATCCTATCCTATCCTGTATCCTATCCTATCCTCTATCCTATCGTATCCTCTATCCTATCCTATCCTCTATCCTACGCTATCCTCTATCCTATCCAATCCTCTATCCTATCCTATCCTCTATCCTATCCTATCATCTATCCTATCCTATCCTCTATCCTATCCTGTCCTCTATCCTATCCTATCCTCTATCCTATCCTATCCTCTATCCTATCCTATCCTCTATCCTATCCTATCCTCTATCCTATCCTATCCTCTATCCTATCCTCTCCTCTATCCTATCCTATTCTCTATCCTATCCTATCATCTATCCTCAATCCTATCCTTTCCTGTATCCTATCCTATCCTCTATCCTATCAAATCCTCTGTCCTATCAAATCCTCTGTCCTATCCTATCCTCTATCGTATCCTATCCTCTATCCTATCCTATCCTCTATCCTATCATATCCGCTATCCTATCCTATCCTCTATCCTATCCTATCCTCTATCCTATTCTATCCTCTATCCTATCCTCTATCCTATCGTATCCTCTATCCTATCCTATCCTCTATCCTACGCTATCCTCTATCCTATCCTATCCCTGATCCTATTCTATCCTCTATCCTATCCTATCTTCTATCCTATCCTATCCTCTATCCTATCAATTCCCCTATCCTATCCTATCCTGAATCCTATCCAATCCTCTATCCTATCCTGTATCCTATCCAATCCTCTATCCTATCCTATCATCTATCCTATCCTACCCTCTATCCTATCCTATCCTCCATCCTATCCTATCCTCTATCCTAACCTAACCTCTATCCTATCCTATCCTCTATCCTATCCTATCTTCTATCCTATCCTAGCCTCTATCCTATCCTATCCTCTATCCTATCCTCTATCCTATCCTCTATCCTATCCTATCCTCTATCCCATCCTATCCTCTATCCTATCCTATTCTCTATCCTATCCTATCTTCTATCCTATCCTATCCTCTATCCTATCGAATCCAGTATCCTATCCTCTATCCTATCCTATCCTCTGTCCTATCCTATCCTCTTTCCTATCCTATCGTATATCCTATCCTCTATCTCATCCTATCCGCTATCCTATCCTATCCTCTTTCCTATCCTATTATCTATCCTATCCTATCATCTATCCTCAATCCTATCCTTTCCTGTATCCTATCCTATCCTCTATCCTATCAAATCTTCTGTCCTATCCTATCCTCTATCGTATCCTATCCTCTATCCTATCCTATCCTCTATCCTATCCTATCCGCTATCCTATCCTATCCTCTATCCTATCCTATCCTCTATCCTATTCTATCCTCTATCCTATCCACTATCCTATCGTATCCTCTATCCTATTCTATCCTCTATCCTACGCTATCCTCTATCCTATCCTATCCCTGATCCTATTCTATCCTCTATCCTATCCTATCTTCTATCCTATCCTATCCTCTATCCTATCCATTCCTCCATAATATCGTACACTCTATCCTATAATTTCATCTATCCGTTCCTATTCTCTATCCTACCCTCTATCCTAACCTCTATCCTATCCTATCCTCTATCCTATCCTATCCTCTATCCTATCCTCTATCCTATCCTATCCTCTATCCTATCTTATCCTATATCCTATCCTGTCCTCTATCCTATCCAATCCTCTATCCTATCAAATCCCTATCCTATCCTCTATACTATCCTATCCTCTGTCCTATCTAATCCTCTATCCTATCCTATCCTCTATCCTATCCTATCCTCTATCCAATCCTATCCTCTATCCTATCGTATCCTCTATCCTATCAAATCCCCTATCCTATCCTCTGTCCTATCCTATCCTCTATCCTATCCTATCCTCTATCCTATCCTATCCTCTATCCTATCCTATCCTCTATCCTATCCTACCGTCTATCCTATCCTCTATCCTATCCTATCCTCTATCCTACTCTATCCTCTATCCTATCCTATCCTCTATCCTATCCTATCCTATCCTCTATCCTATCCTATCCTCTATCCTATCAAATCCCCTAACCTATCCTCTGCCCTATCCTATCCTCTATCCTATCCTATCCTCTATCCTATCGTATCCTCTATCCTATCCTATCCTCTATCCTATCCTATCGTCTATCCTATCCTATCCTCTATCCTATCCTATCCTCTATCCTATCCTATCTTCTATCCTATCCTATCCTCTATCCTATAATACCTTCTATCCAATCCTCTATCCTATCCTATCCTCTATCCTATTCTATCCTCTATCCTATTCTATCCTCTATCCTATCGTATCCTCTATCCTTTCCTATCCTCTATCCTACGCTATCCTCTATCCTATCCTATCCTCTATCCTATCCTATCCTCTATCCTATCCTATCCTCTATCCTATCCTATCCTCTATCCTATCCTATCCTCTATCCTATCCTATCCTCTATCCTATCCTATCCTCTATCCTATCCTATCCTCTATCCTATCCTATCCTCTATCCTATCCTATCCTCTATCCTATCAATTCCCCTATGCTATCCTATCCTGTATCCTATCCAATCCTCCATCCTATCCTATTATCTATCCTATCCTATCCTCTATCCTATCCTATCCTCTATCCTATCCTATCCTCTATCCTATCCTATCCTCTATCCTATCCTATCCTCTATCCTATCCTATCCTCTATCCTATCCTATCCTCTATCCTATCCTATCCTCTATCCTATCCTATCCTCTACCATATCCTATCGTCTATCCTATCCTATCCTCTATCCTATCAAATCCCCTATCCTATCCTCTGTCCTATCCTATACTCTATCCTATCCTATCCTCTATCCTATCTTATCCTCTATCCTATCCTATCTTCTATGCTTTCCTATCCTCTATCCTATCCTCTGTCCAATCCTCTATCCTATCCTATCCTCTATCCTATCCTATCCTGTATCCTATCCTATCCTCTATCCTATCCTATCCTCTATCCTATCCTATCCTCTATCCTATCCTATCGTCTATCCTATCCTATCCTCTATCCTATCAAATCCCCTATCCTATCCTCTGTCCTATCCTATCCTCTATCCTATCCTATCCTCTATCCTATCCTATCCTATCCTCTATCCTATCCTATCCTCTATCCTATCCTATCCTCTATCCTATCCTATCCTCTATCCTATCCTATCCTCTATCCTATCCTATCCTCTATCCTATCCTATCCTCTATCCTATCCTACCGTCTATCCAATCCTCTATCCTATCCTATCCTCTATCCTATTCTATCCTCTATCCTATCCTATCCTCTATCCTATCCTATCCTCTATCCTATAAAATCCCCTATCCTATCCTCTGCCCTATCCTATCCTCTATCCTATCCTATCAGCTATCCTATCCTATCCTCTATCCTATCCTATCCTCTATCCTATTCTACCCTCTATCCTATCCTCTATCCTATCGTATCCTCTATCCTATCCTATCCTCTATCCTACGCTATCCTCTATCCTATCTTATCCTCTGTCCTATCTAATCCTCTATCCTATCCTATCCTCTATCCTATCCTATCCTCTATCCTATCCTATCCCCTATCCTATCCTCTCTTCTATCCTATTCTATCCTCTATCCTATCTAATCCCCTATCCTATCCTCTATCCTATCCTATCCTGTATCCTATCCAATCCTCTATCCTATCCTGTATCCTATCCAATCCTCTATCCTATCCTATCATCTATCCTCAATCCTATCCTTTCCTGTATCCAATCCTATCCTTAATCCTATCCTTTCCTGTATCCTATCCTATCCTCTATCCTCTATCCTATCTAATCCTCTATCCTATCCTATCCTCTATCCTATCCTATCCTCTATCCAATCCTATCCTCTATCCTATCGTATCCTCTATCCTATCAAATCCCCTATCCTATCCTCTGTCCTATCCTATCCTCTATCCTATCCTATCCTCTATCCTATCCTATCCTCTATCCTATCCTATCCTCTATCCTATCCTACCCTCTATCCTATCCTCTATCCTATCCTATCCTCTATCCTACTCTATCCTCTATCCTATCCTATCCTCTATCCTATCCTATCCTATCCTCTATCCTATCCTATCCTCTATCCTATCAAATCCCCTAACCTATCCTCTGCCCTATCCTATCCTCTATCCTATCCTATCCTCTATCCTATCGTATCCTCTATCCTATCCTATCCTCTATCCTATCCTATCGTCTATCCTATCCTATCCTCTATCCTATCCTATCCTCTATCCTATCCTATCTTCTATCCTATCCTATCCTCTATCCTATAATACCTTCTATCCAATCCTCTATCCTATCCTATCCTCTATCCTATTCTATCCTCTATCCTATTCTATCCTCTATCCTATTCTATCCTCTATCCTATCCTCTATCCTATCGTATCCTCTATCCTTTCCTATCCTCTATCCTACGCTATCCTCTATCCTATCCTATCCTCTATCCTATCCTATCCTCTATCCTATCCTATCCTCTATCCTATCCTATCCTCTATCCTATCCTATCCTCTATCCTATCCTATCCTCTATCCTATCCTATCCTCTATCCTATCCTATCCTCTATCCTATCCTATCCTCTATCCTATCCTATCCTCTATCCTATCAATTCCCCTATGCTATCCTATCCTGTATCCTATCCAATCCTCCATCCTATCCTATTATCTATCCTATCCTATCCTCTATCCTATCCTATCCTCTATCCTATCCTATCCTCTATCCTATCCTATCCTCTATCCTATCCTATCCTCTATCCTATCCTATCCTCTATCCTATCCTATCCTCTATCCTATCCTATCCTCTATCCTATCCTATCCTCTATCCTATCCTATCCTCTATCCTATCCTATCCTCTACCATATCCTATCGTCTATCCTATCCTATCCTCTATCCTATCAAATCCCCTATCCTATCCTCTGTCCTATCCTATCCTCTATCCTATCCTATCCTCTATCCTATCTTATCCTCTATCCTATCCTATCTTCTATGCTTTCCTATCCTCTATCCTATCCTCTGTCCAATCCTCTATCCTATCCTATCCTCTATCCTATCCTATCCTGTATCCTATCCTATCCTCTATCCTATCCTATCCTCTATCCTATCCTATCCTCTATCCTATCCTATCGTCTATCCTATCCTATCCTCTATCCTATCAAATCCCCTATCCTATCCTCTGTCCTATCCTATCCTCTATCCTATCCTATCCTCTATCCTATCCTATCCTATCCTCTATCCTATCCTATCCTCTATCCTATCCTATCCTCTATCCTATCCTATCCTCTATCCTATCCTATCCTCTATCCTATCCTATCCTCTATCCTATCCTATCCTCTATCCTATCCTATCCTCTATCCTATCCTATCCTCTATCCTATCCTATCCTCTATCCTATCCTATCCTCTATCCTATCCTACCGTCTATCCAATCCTCTATCCTATCCTATCCTCTATCCTATTCTATCCTCTATCCTATCCTATCCTCTATCCTATCCTATCCTCTATCCTATAAAATCCCCTATCCTATCCTCTGCCCTATCCTATCCTCTATCCTATCCTATCAGCTATCCTATCCTATCCTCTATCCTATCCTATCCTCTATCCTATTCTACCCTCTATCCTATCCTCTATCCTATCGTATCCTCTATCCTATCCTATCCTCTATCCTACGCTATCCTCTATCCTATCTTATCCTCTGTCCTATCTAATCCTCTATCCTATCCTATCCTCTATCCTATCCTATCCTCTATCCTATCCTATCCCCTATCCTATCCTCTCTTCTATCCTATTCTATCCTCTATCCTATCTAATCCCCTATCCTATCCTCTATCCTATCCTATCCTGTATCCTATCCAATCCTCTATCCTCTCCTCTATCCTATCCTATTCTCTATCCTATCCTATCATCTATCCTCAATCCTATCCTTTCCTGTATCCTATCCTATCCTCTATCCTATCAAATCCTCTGTCCTATCAAATCCTCTGTCCTATCCTATCCTCTATCGTATCCTATCCTCTATCCTATCCTATCCTCTATCCTATCATATCCGCTATCCTATCCTATCCTCTATCCTATCCTATCCTCTATCCTATTCTATCCTCTATCCTATCCTCTATCCTATCGTATCCTCTATCCTATCCTATCCTCTATCCTACGCTATCCTCTATCCTATCCTATCCCTGATCCTATTCTATCCTCTATCCTATCCTATCTTCTATCCTATCCTATCCTCTATCCTATCAATTCCCCTATCCTATCCTATCCTGAATCCTATCCAATCCTCTATCCTATCCTGTATCCTATCCAATCCTCTATCCTATCCTATCATCTATCCTATCCTACCCTCTATCCTATCCTATCCTCCATCCTATCCTATCCTCTATCCTAACCTAACCTCTATCCTATCCTATCCTCTATCCTATCCTATCTTCTATCCTATCCTAGCCTCTATCCTATCCTATCCTCTATCCTATCCTCTATCCTATCCTCTATCCTATCCTATCCTCTATCCCATCCTATCCTCTATCCTATCCTATTCTCTATCCTATCCTATCTTCTATCCTATCCTATCCTCTATCCTATCGAATCCAGTATCCTATCCTCTATCCTATCCTATCCTCTGTCCTATCCTATCCTCTTTCCTATCCTATCGTATATCCTATCCTCTATCTCATCCTATCCGCTATCCTATCCTATCCTCTTTCCTATCCTATTATCTATCCTATCCTATCATCTATCCTCAATCCTATCCTTTCCTGTATCCTATCCTATCCTCTATCCTATCAAATCTTCTGTCCTATCCTATCCTCTATCGTATCCTATCCTCTATCCTATCCTATCCTCTATCCTATCCTATCCGCTATCCTATCCTATCCTCTATCCTATCCTATCCTCTATCCTATTCTATCCTCTATCCTATCCACTATCCTATCGTATCCTCTATCCTATTCTATCCTCTATCCTACGCTATCCTCTATCCTATCCTATCCCTGATCCTATTCTATCCTCTATCCTATCCTATCTTCTATCCTATCCTATCCTCTATCCTATCCATTCCTCCATAATATCGTACACTCTATCCTATAATTTCATCTATCCGTTCCTATTCTCTATCCTACCCTCTATCCTAACCTCTATCCTATCCTATCCTCTATCCTATCCTATCCTCTATCCTATCCTCTATCCTATCCTATCCTCTATCCTATCTTATCCTATATCCTATCCTGTCCTCTATCCTATCCAATCCTCTATCCTATCAAATCCCTATCCTATCCTCTATACTATCCTATCCTCTGTCCTATCTAATCCTCTATCCTATCCTATCCTCTATCCTATCCTATCCTCTATCCAATCCTATCCTCTATCCTATCGTATCCTCTATCCTATCAAATCCCCTAACCTATCCTCTGCCCTATCCTATCCTCTATCCTATCCTATCCTCTATCCTATCGTATCCTCTATCCTATCCTATCCTCTATCCTATCCTATCGTCTATCCTATCCTATCCTCTATCCTATCCTATCCTCTATCCTATCCTATCTTCTATCCTATCCTATCCTCTATCCTATAATACCTTCTATCCAATCCTCTATCCTATCCTATCCTCTATCCTATTCTATCCTCTATCCTATTCTATCCTCTATCCTATCGTATCCTCTATCCTTTCCTATCCTCTATCCTACGCTATCCTCTATCCTATCCTATCCTCTATCCTATCCTATCCTCTATCCTATCCTATCCTCTATCCTATCCTATCCTCTATCCTATCCTATCCTCTATCCTATCCTATCCTATCCTCTATCCTATCCTATCCTCTATCCTATCCTATCCTCTATCCTATCCTATCCTCTATCCTATCAATTCCCCTATGCTATCCTATCCTGTATCCTATCCAATCCTCCATCCTATCCTATTATCTATCCTATCCTATCCTCTATCCTATCCTATCCTCTATCCTATCCTATCCTCTATCCTATCCTATCCTCTATCCTATCCTATCCTCTATCCTATCCTATCCTCTATCCTATCCTATCCTCTATCCTATCCTATCCTCTATCCTATCCTATCCTCTATCCTATCCTATCCTCTATCCTATCCTATCCTCTACCATATCCTATCGTCTATCCTATCCTATCCTCTATCCTATCAAATCCCCTATCCTATCCTCTGTCCTATCCTATACTCTATCCTATCCTATCCTCTATCCTATCTTATCCTCTATCCTATCCTATCTTCTATGCTTTCCTATCCTCTATCCTATCCTCTGTCCAATCCTCTATCCTATCCTATCCTCTATCCTATCCTATCCTGTATCCTATCCTATCCTCTATCCTATCCTATCCTCTATCCTATCCTATCCTCTATCCTATCCTATCGTCTATCCTATCCTATCCTCTATCCTATCAAATCCCCTATCCTATCCTCTGTCCTATCCTATCCTCTATCCTATCCTATCCTCTATCCTATCCTATCCTATCCTCTATCCTATCCTATCCTCTATCCTATCCTATCCTCTATCCTATCCTATCCTCTATCCTATCCTACCGTCTATCCAATCCTCTATCCTATCCTATCCTCTATCCTATTCTATCCTCTATCCTATCCTATCCTCTATCCTATCCTATCCTCTATCCTATAAAATCCCCTATCCTATCCTCTGCCCTATCCTATCCTCTATCCTATCCTATCAGCTATCCTATCCTATCCTCTATCCTATCCTATCCTCTATCCTATTCTACCCTCTATCCTATCCTCTATCCTATCGTATCCTCTATCCTATCCTATCCTCTATCCTACGCTATCCTCTATCCTATCTTATCCTCTGTCCTATCTAATCCTCTATCCTATCCTATCCTCTATCCTATCCTATCCTCTATCCTATCCTATCCCCTATCCTATCCTCTCTTCTATCCTATTCTATCCTCTATCCTATCTAATCCCCTATCCTATCCTCTATCCTATCCTATCCTGTATCCTATCCAATCCTCTATCCTATCCTGTATCCTATCCAATCCTCTATCCTATCCTATCATCTATCCTCAATCCTATCCTTTCCTGTATCCAATCCTATCCTTAATCCTATCCTTTCCTGTATCCTATCCTATCCTCTATCCTCTATCCTATCTAATCCTCTATCCTATCCTATCCTCTATCCTATCCTATCCTCTATCCAATCCTATCCTCTATCCTATCGTATCCTCTATCCTATCAAATCCCCTATCCTATCCTCTGTCCTATCCTATCCTCTATCCTATCCTATCCTCTATCCTATCCTATCCTCTATCCTATCCTATCCTCTATCCTATCCTACCGTCTATCCTATCCTCTATCCTATCCTATCCTCTATCCTACTCTATCCTCTATCCTATCCTATCCTCTATCCTATCCTATCCTATCCTCTATCCTATCCTATCCTCTATCCTATCAAATCCCCTAACCTATCCTCTGCCCTATCCTATCCTCTATCCTATCCTATCCTCTATCCTATCGTATCCTCTATCCTATCCTATCCTCTATCCTATCCTATCGTCTATCCTATCCTATCCTCTATCCTATCCTATCCTCTATCCTATCCTATCTTCTATCCTATCCTATCCTCTATCCTATAATACCTTCTATCCAATCCTCTATCCTATCCTATCCTCTATCCTATTCTATCCTCTATCCTATTCTATCCTCTATCCTATTCTATCCTCTATCCTATCCTCTATCCTATCGTATCCTCTATCCTTTCCTATCCTCTATCCTACGCTATCCTCTATCCTATCCTATCCTCTATCCTATCCTATCCTCTATCCTATCCTATCCTCTATCCTATCCTATCCTCTATCCTATCCTATCCTCTATCCTATCCTATCCTCTATCCTATCCTATCCTCTATCCTATCCTATCCTCTATCCTATCCTATCCTCTATCCTATCCTATCCTCTATCCTATCAATTCCCCTATGCTATCCTATCCTGTATCCTATCCAATCCTCCATCCTATCCTATTATCTATACTATCCTATCCTCTATCCTATCCTATCCTCTATCCTATCCTATCCTCTATCCTATCCTATCCTCTATCCTATCCTATCCTCTATCCTATCCTATCCTCTATCCTATCCTATCCTCTATCCTATCCTATCCTCTATCCTATCCTATCCTCTACCATATCCTATCGTCTATCCTATCCTATCCTCTATCCTATCAAATCCCCTATCCTATCCTCTGTCCTATCCTATCCTCTATCCTATCCTATCCTCTATCCTATCTTATCCTCTATCCTATCCTATCTTCTATGCTTTCCTATCCTCTATCCTATCCTCTGTCCAATCCTCTATCCTATCCTATCCTCTATCCTATCCTATCCTGTATCCTATCCTATCCTCTATCCTATCCTATCCTCTATCCTATCCTATCCTCTATCCTATCCTATCGTCTATCCTATCCTATCCTCTATCCTATCAAATCCCCTATCCTATCCTCTGTCCTATCCTATCCTCTATCCTATCCTATCCTCTATCCTATCCTATCCTATCCTCTATCCTATCCTATCCTCTATCCTATCCTATCCTCTATCCTATCCTATCCTCTATCCTATCCTATCCTCTATCCTATCCTATCCTCTATCCTATCCTACCGTCTATCCAATCCTCTATCCTATCCTATCCTCTATCCTATTCTATCCTCTATCCTATCCTATCCTCTATCCTATCCTATCCTCTATCCTATAAAATCCCCTATCCTATCCTCTGCCCAATCCTATCCTCTATCCTATCCTATCAGCTATCCTATCCTATCCTCTATCCTATCCTATCCTCTATCCTATTCTACCCTCTATCCTATCCTCTATCCTATCGTATCCTCTATCCTATCCTATCCTCTATCCTACGCTATCCTCTATCCTATCTTATCCTCTGTCCTATCTAATCCTCTATCCTATCCTATCCTCTATCCTATCCTATCCTCTATCCTATCCTATCCCCTATCCTATCCTCTCTTCTATCCTATTCTATCCTCTATCCTATCTAATCCCCTATCCTATCCTCTATCCTATCCTATCCTGTATCCTATCCAATCCTCTATCCTATCCTGTATCCTATCCAATCCTCTATCCTATCCTATCATCTATCCTCAATCCTATCCTTTCCTGTATCCAATCCTATCCTTAATCCTATCCTTTCCTGTATCCTATCCTATCCTCTATCCTATCCATTCCTCCATAATATCGTACACTCTATCCTATAATTTCATCTATCCGTTCCTATTCTCTATCCTACCCTCTATCCGAACCTCTATCCTATCCTATCCTCTATCCTATCCTATCCTCTATCCTATCCTATCCTCTATCCTATCTTATCCTATATCCTATCCTGTCCTCTATCCTATCCAATCCTCTATCCTATCAAATCCCTATCCTATCCTCTATACTATCCTATCCTCTGTCCTATCTAATCCTCTATCCTATCCTATCGTCTATCCTATCCTATCCTCTATCCAATCCTATCCTCTATCCTATCGTATCCTCTATCCTATCAAATCCCCTATCCTATCCTCTGTCCTATCCTATCCTCTATCCTATCCTATCCTCTATCCTATCCTATCCCCTATCCTATCCTATCCTGAATCCTATCCAATCCTCCATCCTATCCTATTATCTATCCTATCCTATCCTCTATCCTATCCTATCCTCTATCCTATCCTATCCTCTATCCTATCCTATCCTGTATCCTATCCAATCCTCCATCCTATCCTATCATCTATCCTATCCTATCCTCTATCCTATCCTATCCTATCCTATCCTCTATCCTATCCTATCCTCTATCCTATCCTATCCTCTATCCTATCCTATCCTCTATCCTATCCCACCGTCTATCCAATCCTCTATCCTATCCTATCCTCTATCCTATCCTATCCTCTATCCTATCCTATCCTCTATCCTATCCTCTATCCTATCCTATCCTCTATCCTATCCTATCCTCTATCCTATCCTATCCTCTATCCTATCCCACCGTCTATCCAATCCTCTATCCTATCCTATCCTCTATCCTATCCTATCCTCTATCCTATCCTATCCTCTATCCTATTCTACCCTCTATCCTATCCTCTATCCTATCGTATCCTCTATCCTATCCTATCCTCTATCCTACGCTATCCTCTATCCTATCTTATCCTCTGTCCTATCTAATCCTCTATCCTATCCTATCCTCTATCCTATCCTATCCTCTATCCTATCCTATCCCCTATCATATCCTATCTTCTATCCTATTCTATCCTCTATCCTATCTAATCCCCTATCCTATCCTCTATCCTATCCTATCCTGTATCCTATCCTATCCTCTATCCTATCCTATCCTATCCTCTATCCTATCCTATCCTCTATCCTATCCTATCCTATCCTCTATCCTATCCTATCCTCTATCCTATCCTATCCTCTATCCTATCCTACCGTCTATCCAATCCTCTATCCTATCCTATCCTGAATCCTATCCAATCCTCCATCCTATCGTATTATCTATCCTATCCTATCCTCTATCCTATCCTATCCTCTATCCTATCCTATCCTGTATCCTATCCAATCCTCCATCCTATCCTATCATCTATCCTATCCTATCCTCTATAATATCCTATCCTCTATCCTATCCTATCCTCTATCCTATCCTATCTTCTATGCTTTCCTATCCTCTATCCTATCCTCTATCCAATCCTCTATCCTATCCTATCCTCTATCCTATCCTATCCTCTATCCTATCCTATCCTCTATCCTATCCTATCCTCTATCCTACCCTATCCTCTATCCTATCCTATCGTCTATCCTATCCTATCCTCTATCCTATCAAATCCCCTATCCTATCCTCTGTCCTATCCTATCCTCTATCCTATCCTATCCTCTATCCTACGCTATCCTCTATCCTATCTTATCCTCTGTCCTATCTAATCCTCTATCCTATCCTATCCTCTATCCTATCCTATCCTCTATCCTATCCTATCCCCTATCCTATCCTATCTTCTATCCTATTCTATCCTTTATCCTATCTAATCCCCTATCCTATCCTCTATCCTATCCTATCCTGTATCCTATCCAATCCTCTATCCTATCCTGTATCCTATCCTATCCTCTATCCTATCGTATCCTCTATCCTATCCTATCCTCTATCCTACGCTATCCTCTATCCTATCCAATCCTCTATCCTATCCTATCCTCTATCCTATCCTATCCTATCCTCTATCCTATCCTATCCTCTATCCTATCCTACCGTCTATCCAATCCTCTATCCTATCCTATCCTCTATCCTATTCTATCCTCTATCCTATCCTATCCTGTATCCTATCCAATCCTCTATCCTATCCTGTATCCTATCCTATCCTCTATCCTATCGTATCCTCTATCCTATCCTATCCTCTATCCTACGCTATCCTCTATCCTATCCAATCCTCTATCCTATCCTATCCTCTATCCTATCCTATCATCTATCCTATCCTATCCTCTATCCTATCCTGTCCTCTATCCTATCCTATCCTCTATCCTATCCTATCCTCTATCCTATCCTATCCTCTATCCTATCCTATCCTCTATCCTATCCTCTCCTCTATCCTATCCTATTCTCTATCCTATCCTATCATCTATCCTCAATCCTATCCTTTCCTGTATCCTATCCTATCCTCTATCCTATCAAATCCTCTGTCCTATCCTATCCTCTATCGTATCCTATCCTCTATCCTATCCTATCCTCTATCCTATCATATCCGCTATCCTATCCTATCCTCTATCCTACGCTATCCTCTATCCTATCCAATCCTCTATCCTATCCTATCCTCTATCCTATCCTATCATCTATCCTATCCTATCCTCTATCCTATCCTGTCCTCTATCCTATCCTATCCTCTATCCTATCCTATCCTCTATCCTATCCTATCCTCTATCCTATCCTATCCTCTATCCTATCCTATCCTCTATCCTATCCTCTCCTCTATCCTATCCTATTCTCTATCCTATCCTATCATCTATCCTCAATCCTATCCTTTCCTGTATCCTATCCTATCCTCTATCCTATCCTATCCTATCCTCTATCCTATCCTATCCTCTATCCTATCCTATCCTCTATCCTATCCTATCCTCTATCCTATCCTATCCTCTATCCTATCCTATCCTGTATCCTATCCAATCCTCTATCCTATCCTGTATCCTATCCTATCCTCTATCCTATCGTATCCTCTATCCTATCCTATCCTCTATCCTACGCTATCCTCTATCCTATCCAATCCTCTATCCTATCCTATCCTCTATCCTATCCTATCATCTATCCTATCCTATCCTCTATCCTATCCTGTCCTCTATCCTATCCTATCCTCTATCCTATCCTATCCTCTATCCTATCCTATCCTCTATCCTATCCTATCCTCTATCCTATCCTATCCTCTATCCTATCCTCTCCTCTATCCTATCCTATTCTCTATCCTATCCTATCATCTATCCTCAATCCTATCCTTTCCTGTATCCTATCCTATCCTCTATCCTATCAAATCCTCTGTCCTATCAAATCCTCTGTCCTATCCTATCCTCTATCGTATCCTATCCTCTATCCTATCCTATCCTCTATCCTATCATATCCGCTATCCTATCCTATCCTCTATCCTATCCTATCCTCTATCCTATTCTATCCTCTATCCTATCCTCTATCCTATCGTATCCTCTATCCTATCCTATCCTCTATCCTACGCTATCCTCTATCCTATCCTATCCCTGATCCTATTCTATCCTCTATCCTATCCTATCTTCTATCCTATCCTATCCTCTATCCTATCAATTCCCCTATCCTATCCTATCCTGAATCCTATCCAATCCTCTATCCTATCCTGTATCCTATCCAATCCTCTATCCTATCCTATCATCTATCCTATCCTACCCTCTATCCTATCCTATCCTCCATCCTATCCTATCCTCTATCCTAACCTAACCTCTATCCTATCCTATCCTCTATCCTATCCTATCTTCTATCCTATCCTAGCCTCTATCCTATCCTATCCTCTATCCTATCCTCTATCCTATCCTCTATCCTATCCTCTATCCTATCCTATCCTCTATCCCATCCTATCCTCTATCCTATCCTATTCTCTATCCTATCCTATCTTCTATCCTATCCTATCCTCTATCCTATCGAATCCAGTATCCTATCCTCTATCCTATCCTATCCTCTGTCCTATCCTATCCTCTTTCCTATCCTATCGTATATCCTATCCTCTATCTCATCCTATCCGCTATCCTATCCTATCCTCTTTCCTATCCTATTATCTATCCTATCCTATCATCTATCCTCAATCCTATCCTTTCCTGTATCCTATCCTATCCTCTATCCTATCAAATCTTCTGTCCTATCCTATCCTCTATCGTATCCTATCCTCTATCCTATCCTATCCTCTATCCTATCCTATCCGCTATCCTATCCTATCCTCTATCCTATCCTATCCTCTATCCTATTCTATCCTCTATCCTATCCACTATCCTATCGTATCCTCTATCCTATTCTATCCTCTATCCTACGCTATCCTCTATCCTATCCTATCCCTGATCCTATTCTATCCTCTATCCTATCCTATCTTCTATCCTATCCTATCCTCTATCCTATCCATTCCTCCATAATATCGTACACTCTATCCTATAATTTCATCTATCCGTTCCTATTCTCTATCCTACCCTCTATCCTAACCTCTATCCTATCCTATCCTCTATCCTATCCTATCCTCTATCCTATCCTCTATCCTATCCTATCCTCTATCCTATCTTATCCTATATCCTATCCTGTCCTCTATCCTATCCAATCCTCTATCCTATCAAATCCCTATCCTATCCTCTATACTATCCTATCCTCTGTCCTATCTAATCCTCTATCCTATCCTATCCTCTATCCTATCCTATCCTCTATCCAATCCTATCCTCTATCCTATCGTATCCTCTATCCTATCAAATCCCCTATCCTATCCTCTGTCCTATCCTATCCTCTATCCTATCCTATCCTCTATCCTATCCTATCCTCTATCCTATCCTATCCTCTATCCTATCCTACCGTCTATCCTATCCTCTATCCTATCCTATCCTCTATCCTACTCTATCCTCTATCCTATCCTATCCTCTATCCTATCCTATCCTATCCTCTATCCTATCCTATCCTCTATCCTATCAAATCCCCTAACCTATCCTCTGCCCTATCCTATCCTCTATCCTATCCTATCCTCTATCCTATCGTATCCTCTATCCTATCCTATCCTCTATCCTATCCTATCGTCTATCCTATCCTATCCTCTATCCTATCCTATCCTCTATCCTATCCTATCTTCTATCCTATCCTATCCTCTATCCTATAATACCTTCTATCCAATCCTCTATCCTATCCTATCCTCTATCCTATTCTATCCTCTATCCTAGTCTATCCTCTATCCTATTCTATCCTCTATCCTATCCTCTATCCTATCGTATCCTCTATCCTTTCCTATCCTCTATCCTACGCTATCCTCTATCCTATCCTATCCTCTATCCTATCCTATCCGCTATCCTATCCTATCCTCTATCCTATCCTATCCTCTATCCTATCCTATCCTCCATCCTATCCTATCCTCTATCCTATCCTATCCTCTATCCTATCCTATCCTCTATCCTATCAATTCCCCTATGCTATCCTATCCTGTATCCTATCCAATCCTCCATCCTATCCTATTATCTATCCTATCCTATCCTCTATCCTATCCTATCCTCTATCCTATCCTATCCTCTATCCTATCCTATCCTCTATCCTATCCTATCCTCTATCCTATCCTATCCTCTATCCTATCCTATCCTCTATCCTATCCTATCCTCTATCCTATCCTATCCTCTACCATATCCTATCGTCTATCCTATCCTATCCTCTATCCTATCAAATCCCCTATCCTATCCTCTGTCCTATCCTATACTCTATCCTATCCTATCCTCTATCCTATCTTATCCTCTATCCTATCCTATCTTCTATGCTTTCCTATCCTCTATCCTATCCTCTGTCCAATCCTCTATCCTATCCTATCCTCTATCCTATCCTATCCTGTATCCTATCCTATCCTCTATCCTATCCTATCCTCTATCCTATCCTATCCTCTATCCTATCCTATCGTCTATCCTATCCTATCCTCTATCCTATCAAATCCCCTATCCTATCCTCTGTCCTATCCTATCCTCTATCCTATCCTATCCTCTATCCTATCCTATCCTATCCTCTATCCTATCCTATCCTCTATCCTATCCTATCCTCTATCCTATCCTATCCTCTATCCTATCCTATCCTCTATCCTATCCTACCGTCTATCCAATCCTCTATCCTATCCTATCCTCTATCCTATTCTATCCTCTATCCTATCCTATCCTCTATCCTATCCTATCCTCTATCCTATAAAATCCCCTATCCTATCCTCTGCCCTATCCTATCCTCTATCCTATCCTATCAGCTATCCTATCCTATCCTCTATCCTATCCTATCCTCTATCCTATTCTACCCTCTATCCTATCCTCTATCCTATCGTATCCTCTATCCTATCCTATCCTCTATCCTACGCTATCCTCTATCCTATCTTATCCTCTGTCCTATCTAATCCTCTATCCTATCCTATCCTCTATCCTATCCTATCCTCTATCCTATCCTATCCCCTATCCTATCCTCTCTTCTATCCTATTCTATCCTCTATCCTATCTAATCCCCTATCCTATCCTCTATCCTATCCTATCCTGTATCCTATCCAATCCTCTATCCTATCCTGTATCCTATCCAATCCTCTATCCTATCCTATCATCTATCCTCAATCCTATCCTTTCCTGTATCCAATCCTATCCTTAATCCTATCCTTTCCTGTATCCTATCCTATCCTCTATCCTCTATCCTATCTAATCCTCTATCCTATCCTATCCTCTATCCTATCCTATCCTCTATCCAATCCTATCCTCTATCCTATCGTATCCTCTATCCTATCAAATCCCCTATCCTATCCTCTGTCCTATCCTATCCTCTATCCTATCCTATCCTCTATCCTATCCTATCCTCTATCCTATCCTATCCTCTATCCTATCCTACCGTCTATCCTATCCTCTATCCTATCCTATCCTCTATCCTACTCTATCCTCTATCCTATCCTATCCTCTATCCTATCCTATCCTATCCTCTATCCTATCCTATCCTCTATCCTATCAAATCCCCTAACCTATCCTCTGCCCTATCCTATCCTCTATCCTATCCTATCCTCTATCCTATCGTATCCTCTATCCTATCCTATCCTCTATCCTATCCTATCGTCTATCCTATCCTATCCTCTATCCTATCCTATCCTCTATCCTATCCTATCTTCTATCCTATCCTATCCTCTATCCTATAATACCTTCTATCCAATCCTCTATCCTATCCTATCCTCTATCCTATTCTATCCTCTATCCTATTCTATCCTCTATCCTATTCTATCCTCTATCCTATCCTCTATCCTATCGTATCCTCTATCCTTTCCTATCCTCTATCCTACGCTATCCTCTATCCTATCCTATCCTCTATCCTATCCTATCCTCTATCCTATCCTATCCTCTATCCTATCCTATCCTCTATCCTATCCTATCCTCTATCCTATCCTATCCTCTATCCTATCCTATCCTCTATCCTATCCTATCCTCTATCCTATCCTATCCTCTATCCTATCCTATCCTCTATCCTATCCTATCCTCTATCCTATCCTATCCTCTATCCTATCAATTCCCCTATGCTATCCTATCCTGTATCCTATCCAATCCTCCATCCTATCCTATTATCTATCCTATCCTATCCTCTATCCTATCCTATCCTCTATCCTATCCTATCCTCTATCCTATCCTATCCTCTATCCTATCCTATCCTCTATCCTATCCTATCCTCTATCCTATCCTATCCTCTATCCTATCCTATCCTCTATCCTATCCTATCCTCTATCCTATCCTATCCTCTATCCTATCCTATCCTCTATCCTATCATATCCTCTACCATATCCTATCGTCTATCCTATCCTATCCTCTATCCTATCAAATCCCCTATCCTATCCTCTGTCCTATCCTATCCTCTATCCTATCCTATCCTCTATCCTATCTTATCCTCTATCCTATCCTATCTTCTATGCTTTCCTATCCTCTATCCTATCCTCTGTCCAATCCTCTATCCTATCCTATCCTCTATCCTATCCTATCCTGTATCCTATCCTATCCTCTATCCTATCCTATCCTCTATCCTATCCTATCCTCTATCCTATCCTATCGTCTATCCTATCCTATCCTCTATCCTATCAAATCCCCTATCCTATCCTCTGTCCTATCCTATCCTCTATCCTATCCTATCCTCTATCCTATCTTATCCTCTATCCTATCCTATCTTCTATGCTTTCCTATCCTCTATCCTATCCTCTGTCCAATCCTCTATCCTATCCTATCCTCTATCCTATCCTATCCTGTATCCTATCCTATCCTCTATCCTATCCTATCCTCTATCCTATCCTATCCTCTATCCTATCCTATCCTCTATCCTATCCTATCCTCTATCCTATAAAATCCCCTATCCTATCCTCTGCCCTATCCTATCCTCTATCCTATCCTATCAGCCATCCTATCCTATCCTCTATCCTATCCTATCCTCTATCCTATTCTACCCTCTATCCTATCCTCTATCCTATCGTATCCTCTATCCTATCCTATCCTCTATCCTACGCTATCCTCTATCCTATCTTATCCTCTGTCCTATCTAATCCTCTATCTTATCCTATCCTCTATCCTATCCTATCCTCTATCCTATCCTATCCCCTATCCTATCCTCTCTTCTATCCTATTCTATCCTCTATCCTATCTAATCCCCTATCCTATCCTCTATCCTATCCTATCCTGTATCCTATCCAATCCTCTATCCTATCCTGTATCCTATCCAATCCTCTATCCTATCCTATCATCTATCCTCAATCCTATCCTTTCCTGTATCCAATCCTATCCTTAATCCTATCCTTTCCTGTATCCTATCCTATCCTCTATCCTCTATCCTATCCAATCCTCTATCCTATCCTATCCTCTATCCTATCCTCTATCCAATCCTCTATCCTATCCTCTATCCAATCCACTATCCTATCCTATCCTCTCTCCTATCCTATCCTTTCCTCTACCCTATCCTATCGTCTATCCTATCCTATCCTCTATCCTATCAAATCCCCTATCCTATCCTCTGTCCTATCCTATCCTCTATCCTATCCTATCCTCTATCCTATCAAATCCTCTGTCCTATCCTATCCTCTATCCTATCCTATCCTCTATCCTATCGTATCCTCTATCCTATCCTCTATCCTACGCTATCCTCTATCCTATCCAATCCTCTATCCTATCCTATCCTCTATCCTATCCTATCATCTATCCTATCCTATCGTCTATCCTATCCTGTCCTCTATCCTATCCTATCCTCTATCCTATCCTATCCTCTATCCTATCCTATCCTCTATCCTATCCTATCCTCAATCCTATCCTTTCCTGTATCCTATCCTATCCTCTATCCTATCAAATCCTCTGTCCTATCCTATCCTCTATCGTATCCTATCCTCTATCCTATCCTATCCGCTATCCTATCCTATCCTCTATCCAATCATATCCTCTATCCTATTCTATCCTCTATCCTATCCTCTATCCTATCGTATCCTCTATCCTATCCTATCCTCTATCCTACGCTATCCTCTATCCTATCCTATCCCTGATCCTATTCTATCCTCTATCCTATCCTATCTTCTATCCTATCCTATCCTCTATCCTATCAATTCCCCTATCCTATCCTATCCTGAATCGTATCCAATCCTCTATCCTATCCTGTATCCTATCCAATGATCTATCCTATCCTATCATCTATCCTATCCTACCCTCTATCCTATCCTATCCTCCATCCTATCCTATCCTCTATACTATCCTATCCTCTATCCTATCCTATCCTCTATCCTATCCTATCCTTTCCTGTATCATATCCAATCCTCTATCCTATCCTGTCCTCTATCCTATCCTATCCTCTATCCTATCCTATCCAATCCCGTATCCTATCCTCTATTCTATCCTATCCTGTATCCAATCCTATCATCAATCCTATCCATTCCTGTATCCTATCCTATCCTCTATCCTATCAAATCCTCTGTCCTATCCTATCCTCTATCCTATCCTATCCTCTATCCTATCCTATCCTCTATCCTATCCTATCCTCTATCCTATCCTATCCTCTATCCTATCCTATCTTCTATCATATAGTCTATCCTATCATATCCTCTATCCTATCCTATCCTCTATCCTATCCAATCCTCTATCCTATCCTATCCTCTATCCTATCCTATCCTCTATCCTATCCAATCCTCTATCCTATCCTATCCTCTATCCTATCCAATCCCCTATCCGATCCTCTATCCTATCCTATCCTCTATCCTATCCTATCCTCAATCCTATCCTATCCTCTATCCTATCCTATCCTCTATCCTATTCTATACTCTATCCTATCCTATCCGCTATCCTATCCTATCCCATCCTCTATCATATCATATCCTCAATCCTATCCTATACTCCATCCTATCCTATCCTCTATCCTATTCTATCCTCTATCCTATCCTATCCTCTATCCTATCCTATCCGCTATCGTATCCTATCCAGTATCATATCGTATCCTCTATCCTATCCCATCCTCTATCATATCATATCCTCAATCCTATTCTATCCTCTACTACATCCTATCCTCTATAATATCGTATCCTCTATCGTCTCCTGTCCTCTATCCTATCCTATCCTCTATCCAATCCAATCCCCTATCCTATCCTCTATCCTATCCTATCCTCTATTCTATCCTATCCTCTTTCCTATCCAATCCCCCATCCTATCCTCTATCCGATCCTATCATCTATCCTATCCTATCCTCTGTCCTATCCAATCCCCCATCCTATCCTCTATCCGATCCTATCCTCTATTATATCCTATCCTCTATCCTATCCTATCCTCCATCCTATCCTATCCTCTATCCTATCCTATCCTCTATCCTATCCTATCCTCTATCCTATCCTATCCTCTATCCTATCCTATCCTCTATCCTATCCTAACCTCTATCATATTCTATCTTCTATCCTATCGTATCCTCTATCCTATCCCATCCTCTATCCTATCCTAACCTCTATCATATTCTATCTTCTATCCTATCGTATCCTCTATCCTATCCTATCCTCTATCCTATAATCTATCCTCAATCCTATCCTCTATCGTATCCTATCCTCTATTATATCGTATCCTCTATCCTATCCTATCCTCTATAATATCGTATCCCTTATCATATCCTATCCTCTTGCCTTTAATATCATCTATCCTATCCTATTCTCTATCCTATCCTATCCTCTATCCTATTCCATCAACTATCCTATCCAATCCCCTATCCTATCCTCTATCCTATCCTCTATCCTATCCTATCCTCTATCGTATCCTATCCTCTATCCTATCCAATCCTATATCGTATCCTATCCTCTATCGTCTCCTGTCCTCTCTCCTATCCAATCTCCTATCCTATCCTCAATCCTATCCTATCCACTATCCTATCCTATCCAATCCTCTGTCCTATCCTCTATCCTATTCTCTATCCTAGCCTATCCTCTATCCTATTCTCTATCCTATCCTATCCTCTATCCTATCCTATCCTCTATCCTATACTCTATCGTATCCTATCCTCTATCGTATCCAATCCTCTATACTATAATATCCCATATCCTATCCAATCCTCTATCCTATCCTCTATCCTATCCTCTATCCTATCCTTTCCTCTATCCTATCCTATCCTCTATTCTATCCTATCCTCAATCCTATCGTATCCTCTATACTATTGTCTATCCTATCCTATCCTCTATCCTATTCTCTATCCTATCCTATCCTCTATCGTATCCTATCCTCTATCCTATAATATCCCATATCCTATCCAATCCTCTATCCTATCCTCTATCCTATCCCCTATCCTATCCTATCCTCTATCCTATCCTATACTCTATCCTATCCTATCCTCTATCCTATCCTATCCTCTATCCTATCCCATCCCCTATCCTATCCTCTATCGTCTCCTATCCTCTATCCTATCCAATCCCCTATCCGATTCTCTATCCTATCCTATCCTCTATCCTATCCTATCCTCTATAATATCGTATCCTCTATCCTGTCCTGTCCTCGATCCTATAATATCATCCATCCTATCCTATTCTCTATCCTACCCTATCCTATCCTCTATCGTATCCAATCCCCTATCCTATCCCATATCCGATCCTATCCTCTATCCTATCCAATCCCCTATCCGATCCTCTATCCTATCCTATCCTCTATCCTATCCTCTATCCTATCCTCTATCCTATACTCTATCCTCAATCCTATCCTCTATCCTATCATATCCTCTATCCTATCCTATCCGCTATCCTATCCTATCCTGTACCATATCGTATCCTCTATCCTATCCCATCCTCTATCATATCATATCCTCAATCCTATCCTATCCTCTACCCTATCCTATCCTCTATCCAATCCTATCCTCTATTCTATCCAATACCCTATCCTATCCTCTATCCTATCCTATACTCTATTCCATCCCATCCTCTATCCTATCCTATCCTATCCTCTAACCTATCCTATCCCCTATCCTATCCTATCCTCTATTCGATCCTATCCTCTATTCTATCCTATCCTCAATCCTATCCTATCCTCTATCCTATTGTCTATCCTATCCTATCCTCTATCCTATTCTCTATCCTATCCTATCCTCTATCCTATCCTATCCGCTATCCTATCCTATCCTGTATCATATCGTATCCTCTATCCTATCCCATCCTCTATCATATCATATCCTCAATCCTATCCTATCCTCTACCCTATCCTATCCTCTATCGTCTCCTGTCCTCTATCCTATCCTCTATTCGATCCTATCCTCCATCCTATCCTATTCTCTATAATATCGTATCCTCTATCCTATCCTGTCCTCTATCCTATCCTCTATAATATCGTATCCTCTATCCTATCCAATCCTATATCCTATCCTATCCTCTATCGTCTCCTGTCCTCTCTCCTATCCAATCTCCTATCCTATCCTCAATCCTATCCTATCCACTATCCTATCCTATCCAATCCTCTGTCCTATCCTCTATCCTATTCTCTATCCTATCCTATCCTGTATCCTATCCTATCCTCTATCCTATCCTATCCACAATCCTATCCTATCCTCTATTCTATCCTATCGTCTATCATATCGTCTATCCTATCATATCCTCTATCCTATCCTATCCTCTATCCTATCCAATCCTCTATCCTATTCTATCCTCTATCCTATCCTATCCTCTATCCTATCCTATCCTCTATCCTATCCTATCCTCTATCCTATCCTATCCTCTATCCTATCCTATCCTCTATCCTATCCTCTCCTCTATCCTATCCTATCTTCTATCCTATCCTATCCTCTATCCTATCAAATCCCCTATCCTATCCTCTATCCTATCCTATCCTCTGTCCTATCTAATCCTCTATCCTATCGTATCCTCTATCCTACCCTATCCTCTATCCTATCCTATCCTCTATCCTATCCTATCCTCTATCCTATCCTATCCTCTATCCTATCCTATCTTCTATCATATAGTCTATCCTATCATATCCTCTATCCTATCCTATCCTCTATCCTATCCAATCCTCTATCCTATCCTATCCTCTATCCTATCCTATCCTCTATCCTATCCAATCCTCTATCCTATCCTATCCTCTATCCTATCCAATCCCCTATCCGATCCTCTATCCTATCCTATCCTCTATCCTATCCTATCCTCAATCCTATCCTATCCTCTATCCTATCCTATCCTCTATCCTATTCTATACTCTATTCTATCCTATCCGCTATCCTATCCTATCCCATCCTCTATCATATCATATCCTCAATCCTATCCTATACTCCATCCTATCCTATCCTCTATCCTATTCTATCCTCTATCCTATCCTATCCTCTATCCTATCCTATCCGCTATCGTATCCTATCCAGTATCATATCGTATCCTCTATCCTATCCCATCCTCTATCATATCATATCCTCAATCCTATCCTATCCTCTACTATATCCTATCCTCTATAATATCGTATCCTCTATCGTCTCCTGTCCTCTATCCTATCCTATCCTCTATCCAATCCAATCCCCTATCCTATCCTCTATCCTATCCTATCCTCTATCCTATCCTATCCTCTTTCCTATCCAATCCCCCATCCTATCCTCTATCCGATCCTATCATCTATCCTATCCTATCCTCTGTCCTATCCAATCCCCCATCCTATCCTCTATCCGATCCTATCCTCTATTATATCCTATCCTCTATCCTATCCTATCCTCCATCCTATCCTATCCTCTATCCTATCCTATCCTCTATCCTATCCTATCCTCTATCCTATCCTATCCTCTATCCTATCCTATCCTCTATCCTATCCTAACCTCTATCATATTCTATCTTCTATCCTATCGTATCCTCTATCCTATCCTATCCTCTATCCTATAATCTATCCTCAATCCTATCCTCTATCGTATCCTATCCTCTATAATATCGTATCCTCTATCCTATCCTATCCTCTATAATATCGTATCCCTTATCATATCCTATCCTCTTGCCTTTAATATCATCTATCCTATCCTATTCTCTATCCTATCCTATCCTCTATCGTATTCCATCAACTATCCTATCCAATCCCCTATCCTATCCTCTATCCTATCCTATCCTCTATCCTATCCTATCCTCTATCGTATCCTATCCTCTATCCTATCCAATCCTATATCGTATCCTATCCTCTATCGTCTCCTGTCCTCTCTCCTATCCAATCTCCTATCCTATCCTCAATCCTATCCTATCCACTATCCTATCCTATCCAATCCTCTGTCCTATCCTCTATCCTATTCTCTATCCTAGCCTATCCTCTATCCTATTCTCTATCCTATCCTATCCTCTATCCTATCCTATCCTCTATCCTATACTCTATCGTATCCTATCCTCTATCGTATCCAATCCTCTATACTATAATATCCCATATCCTATCCAATCCTCTATCCTATCCTCTATCCTATCCTCTATCCTATCCTTTCCTCTATCCTATCCTATCCTCTATTCTATCCTATCCTCAATCCTATCGTATCCTCTATACTATTGTCTATCCTATCCTATCCTCTATCCTATTCTCTATCCTATCCTATCCTCTATCGTATCCTATCCTCTATCCTATAATATCCCATATCCTATCCAATCCTCTATCCTATCCTCTATCCTATCCCCTATCCTATCCTATCCTCTATCCTATCCTATACTCTATCCTATCCTATCCTCTATCCTATCCTATCCTCTATCCTATCCCATCCCCTATCCTATCCTCTATCGTCTCCTATCCTCTATCCTATCCAATCCCCTATCCGATTCTCTATCCTATCCTATCCTCTATCCTATCCTATCCTCTATAATATCGTATCCTCTATCCTGTCCTGTCCTCGATCCTATAATATCATCCATCCTATCCTATTCTCTATCCTACCCTATCCTATCCTCTATCGTATCCAATCCCCTATCCTATCCCATATCCGATCCTATCCTCTATCCTATCCAATCCCCTATCCGATCCTCTATCCTATCCTATCCTCTATCCTATCCTCTATCCTATCCTCTATCCTATACTCTATCCTCAATCCTATCCTCTATCCTATCATATCCTCTATCCTATCCTATCCGCTATCCTATCCCATCCTCTATCATATCATATCCTCAATCCTATCCTATCCTCTACCCTATCCTATCCTCTATCCAATCCTATCCTCTATTCTATCCAATACCCTATCCTATCCTCTATCCTATCCTATACTCTATTCCATCCCATCCTCTATCCTATCCTATCCTATCCTCTAACCTATCCTATCCCCTATCCTATCCTATCCTCTATTCGATCCTATCCTCTATTCTATCCTATCCTCAATCCTATCCTATCCTCTATCCTATTGTCTATCCTATCCTATCCTCTATCCTATTCTCTATCCTATCCTATCCTCTATCCTATCCAATCCTCTATCCTATCCTATCATCTATCCTATCCTACCCTCTATCCTATCCTATCCTCCATCCTATCCTATCCTCTATACTATCCTATCCTCTATCCTATCCTATCCTCTATCCTATCCTATCCTTTCCTGTATCATATCCAATCCTCTATCCTATCCTGTCCTCTATCCTATCCTATCCTCTATCCTATCCTATCCAATCCCGTATCCTATCCTCTATTCTATCCTATCCTGTATCCAATCCTATCATCAATCCTATCCATTCCTGTATCCTATCCTATCCTCTATCCTATCAAATCCTCTGTCCTATCCTATCCTCTATCCTATCCTATCCTCTATCCTATCCTATCCTCTTTCCTATCCTATCCTCTATCCTATCCTATCCTCTATCCTATCCTATCTTCTATCATATAGTCTATCCTATCATATCCTCTATCCTATCCTATCCTCTATCCTATCCAATCCTCTATCCTATCCTATCCTCTATCCTATCCTATCCTCTATCCTATCCAATCCTCTATCCTATCCTATCCTCTATCCTATCCAATCCCCTATCCGATCCTCTATCCTATCCTATCCTCTATCCTATCCTATCCTCAATCCTATCCTATCCTCTATCCTATCCTATCCTCTATCCTATTCTATACTCTATCCTATCCTATCCGCTATCCTATCCTATCCCATCCTCTATCATATCATATCCTCAATCCTATCCTATACTCCATCCTATCCTATCCTCTATCCTATTCTATCCTCTATCCTATCCTATCCTCTATCCTATCCTATCCGCTATCGTATCCTATCCAGTATCATATCGTATCCTCTATCCTATCCCATCCTCTATCATATCATATCCTCAATCCTATTCTATCCTCTACTACATCCTATCCTCTATAATATCGTATCCTCTATCGTCTCCTGTCCTCTATCCTATCCTATCCTCTATCCAATCCAATCCCCTATCCTATCCTCTATCCTATCCTATCCTCTATTCTATCCTATCCTCTTTCCTATCCAATCCCCCATCCTATCCTCTATCCGATCCTATCATCTATCCTATCCTATCCTCTGTCCTATCCAATCCCCCATCCTATCCTCTATCCGATCCTATCCTCTATTATATCCTATCCTCTATCCTATCCTATCCTCCATCCTATCCTATCCTCTATCCTATCCTATCCTCTATCCTATCCTATCCTCTATCCTATCCTATCCTCTATCCTATCCTATCCTCTATCCTATCCTAACCTCTATCATATTCTATCTTCTATCCTATCGTATCCTCTATCCTATCCTATCCTCTATCCTATAATCTATCCTCAATCCTATCCTCTATCGTATCCTATCCTCTATTATATCGTATCCTCTATCCTATCCTATCCTCTATAATATCGTATCCCTTATCATATCCTATCCTCTTGCCTTTAATATCATCTATCCTATCCTATTCTCTATCCTATCCTATCCTCTATCCTATTCCATCAACTATCCTATCCAATCCCCTATCCTATCCTCTATCCTATCCTCTATCCTATCCTATCCTCTATCGTATCCTATCCTCTATCCTATCCAATCCTATATCGTATCCTATCCTCTATCGTCTCCTGTCCTCTCTCCTATCCAATCTCCTATCCTATCCTCAATCCTATCCTATCCACTATCCTATCCTATCCAATCCTCTGTCCTATCCTCTATCCTATTCTCTATCCTAGCCTATCCTCTATCCTATTCTCTATCCTATCCTATCCTCTATCCTATCCTATCCTCTATCCTATACTCTATCGTATCCTATCCTCTATCGTATCCAATCCTCTATACTATAATATCCCATATCCTATCCAATCCTCTATCCTATCCTCTATCCTATCCTCTATCCTATCCTTTCCTCTATCCTATCCTATCCTCTATTCTATCCTATCCTCAATCCTATCGTATCCTCTATACTATTGTCTATCCTATCCTATCCTCTATCCTATTCTCTATCCTATCCTATCCTCTATCGTATCCTATCCTCTATCCTATAATATCCCATATCCTATCCAATCCTCTATCCTATCCTCTATCCTATCCCCTATCCTATCCTATCCTCTATCCTATCCTATACTCTATCCTATCCTATCCTCTATCCTATCCTATCCTCTATCCTATCCCATCCCCTATCCTATCCTCTATCGTCTCCTATCCTCTATCCTATCCAATCCCCTATCCGATTCTCTATCCTATCCTATCCTCTATCCTATCCTATCCTCTATAATATCGTATCCTCTATCCTGTCCTGTCCTCGATCCTATAATATCATCCATCCTATCCTATTCTCTATCCTACCCTATCCTATCCTCTATCGTATCCAATCCCCTATCCTATCCCATATCCGATCCTATCCTCTATCCTATCCAATCCCCTATCCGATCCTCTATCCTATCCTATCCTCTATCCTATCCTCTATCCTATCCTCTATCCTATACTCTATCCTCAATCCTATCCTCTATCCTATCATATCCTCTATCCTATCCTATCCGCTATCCTATCCTATCCTGTATCATATCGTATCCTCTATCCTATCCCATCCTCTATCATATCATATCCTCAATCCTATCCTATCCTCTACCCTATCCTATCCTCTATCCAATCCTATCCTCTATTCTATCCAATACCCTATCCTATCCTCTATCCTATCCTATACTCTATTCCATCCCATCCTCTATCCTATCCTATCCTATCCTCTAACCTATCCTATCCCCTATCCTATCCTATCCTCTATTCGATCCTATCCTCTATTCTATCCTATCCTCAATCCTATCCTATCCTCTATCCTATTGTCTATCCTATCCTATCCTCTATCCTATTCTCTATCCTATCCTATCCTCTATCCTATCCTATCCTCTATCCTATCCTATCCTCTATCCTATCCTATCCACAATCCTATCCTATCCTCTATCCTATCCTCTATCCTATCCTTTCCTCTATCCTATCCTATTCTCTATACTATCCCATCCTCTATCCTATCCTATCCTCTATCCAATCCTATCCTCTATCCTATCCTATCCTCTATCGTCTCCTGTCCTCTATCCTATCCTCTATTCGATCATATCCTCCATCCTATCCTATTCTCTATAATATCGTATCCTCTATCCTATCCTGTCCTCTATCCTATCCTCTATAATATCGTATCCTCTATCCTATCCAATCCTATATCCTATCCTATCCTCTATCGTCTCCTGTCCTCTCTCCTATCCAATCTCCTATCCTATCCTCAATCCTATCCTATCCACTATCCTATCCTATCCAATCCTCTGTCCTATCCTCTATCCTATTGTCTATCCTATCCTATCCTATCCTCTATCCTTTTCTATACTCTATCCTATCCTATACTCTATCCTATCCTATCCTCCATCCTATCCCATCCCCTATCCTATCCTCTATCGTCTCCTATCTTCTATCCTATCCAATCCCCTATCCGATTCTCTATCCTATCCTATCCTCTATCCTATCCTATCCTCTATATTATCGTATCCTCTATCCTGTCCTGTCCTCGATCCTATAATATCATCCATCCTATCCTATTCTCTATCCTACCCTATACTATCCTCTATCGTATCCAATCCCCTATCCTATCCCATATCCGATCCTATCCTCTATCCTATCCAATCCCCTATCCGATCCTCTATCCTATCCTCTCCTCTATCCTATCTTCTATCCTATCCTCTATCCTATCCTCTATCCTCAATCCTATCCTCTATCCTATCCTATCCTCTATCCTATCCTATCCGCTATCCTATCCTATCCTGTATCATATCGTATCCTCTATCCTATCCCATCCTCTATCATATCATATCCTCAATCCTATCCTATCCTCTACCCTATCCTATCCTCTATCGTCTCCTGTCCTCTATCCTATCCTCTATTCGATCCTATCCTCCATCCTATCCTATTCTCTATAATATCGTATCCTCTATCCTATCCTGTCCTCTATCCTATCCTCTATAATATCGTATCCTCTATCCTATCCAATCCTATATCCTATCCTATCCTCTATCGTCTCCTGTCCTCTCTCCTATCCAATCTCCTATCCTATCCTCAATTATATCCTATCCACTATCCTATCCTATCCAATCCTCTGTCCTATCCTCTATCCTATTCTCTATCCTATCCTATCCTGTATCCTATCCTATCCTCTATCCTATCCTATCCACAATCCTATCCTATCCTCTATTCTATCCTATCGTCTATCATATCGTCTATCCTATCATATCCTCTATCCTATCCTATCCTCTATCCTATCCAATCCTCTATCCTATTCTATCCTCTATCCTATCCTATCCTCCATCCTATCCTATCCTCTATCCTATCCTATCCTCTATCCTATCCTATCCTCTATCCTATCCTATCCTCTATCCTATCCTCTCCTCTATCCTATCCTATCTTCTATCCTATCCTATCCTCTATCCTATCAAATCCCCTATCCTATCCTCTATCCTATCCTATCCTCTGTCCTATCTAATCCTCTATCCTATCGTATCCTCTATCCTACCCTATCCTCTATCCTATCCTATCCTCTATCCTATCCTATCCTCTATCCTATCCTATCCTCTATCCTATCCTATCTTCTATCATATAGTCTATCCTATCATATCCTCTATCCTATCCTATCCTCTATCCTATCCAATCCTCTATCCTATCCTATCCTCTATCCTATCCTATCCTCTATCCTATCCAATCCTCTATCCTATCCTATCCTCTATCCTATCCAATCCCCTATCCGATCCTCTATCCTATCCTATCCTCTATCCTATCCTATCCTCAATCCTATCCTATCCTCTATCCTATCCTATCCTCTATCCTATTCTATACTCTATCCTATCCTATCCGCTATCCTATCCTATCCCATCCTCTATCATATCATATCCTCAATCCTATCCTATACTCCATCCTATCCTATCCTCTATCCTATTCTATCCTCTATCCTATCCTATCCTCTATCCTATCCTATCCGCTATCGTATCCTATCCAGTATCATATCGTATCCTCTATCCTATCCCATCCTCTATCATATCATATCCTCAATCCTATCCTATCCTCTACTATATCCTATCCTCTATAATATCGTATCCTCTATCGTCTCCTGTCCTCTATCCTATCCTATCCTCTATCCAATCCAATCCCCTATCCTATCCTCTATCCTATCCTATCCTCTATCCTATCCTATCCTCTTTCCTATCCAATCCCCCATCCTATCCTCTATCCGATCCTATCATCTATCCTATCCTATCCTCTGTCCTATCCAATCCCCCATCCTATCCTCTATCCGATCCTATCCTCTATTATATCCTATCCTCTATCCTATCCTATCCTCCATCCTATCCTATCCTCTATCCTATCCTATCCTCTATCCTATCCTATCCTCTATCCTATCCTATCCTCTATCCTATCCTATCCTCTATCCTATCCTAACCTCTATCATATTCTATCTTCTATCCTATCGTATCCTCTATCCTATCCTATCCTCTATCCTATAATCTATCCTCAATCCTATCCTCTATCGTATCCTATCCTCTATAATATCGTATCCTCTATCCTATCCTATCCTCTATAATATCGTATCCCTTATCATATCCTATCCTCTTGCCTTTAATATCATCTATCCTATCCTATTCTCTATCCTATCCTATCCTCTATCGTATTCCATCAACTATCCTATCCAATCCCCTATCCTATCCTCTATCCTATCCTATCCTCTATCCTATCCTATCCTCTATCGTATCCTATCCTCTATCCTATCCAATCCTATATCGTATCCTATCCTCTATCGTCTCCTGTCCTCTCTCCTATCCAATCTCCTATCCTATCCTCAATCCTATCCTATCCACTATCCTATCCTATCCAATCCTCTGTCCTATCCTCTATCCTATTCTCTATCCTAGCCTATCCTCTATCCTATTCTCTATCCTATCCTATCCTCTATCCTATCCTATCCTCTATCCTATACTCTATCGTATCCTATCCTCTATCGTATCCAATCCTCTATACTATAATATCCCATATCCTATCCAATCCTCTATCCTATCCTCTATCCTATCCTCTATCCTATCCTTTCCTCTATCCTATCCTATCCTCTATTCTATCCTATCCTCAATCCTATCGTATCCTCTATACTATTGTCTATCCTATCCTATCCTCTATCCTATTCTCTATCCTATCCTATCCTCTATCGTATCCTATCCTCTATCCTATAATATCCCATATCCTATCCAATCCTCTATCCTATCCTCTATCCTATCCCCTATCCTATCCTATCCTCTATCCTATCCTATACTCTATCCTATCCTATCCTCTATCCTATCCTATCCTCTATCCTATCCCATCCCCTATCCTATCCTCTATCGTCTCCTATCCTCTATCCTATCCAATCCCCTATCCGATTCTCTATCCTATCCTATCCTCTATCCTATCCTATCCTCTATAATATCGTATCCTCTATCCTGTCCTGTCCTCGATCCTATAATATCATCCATCCTATCCTATTCTCTATCCTACCCTATCCTATCCTCTATCGTATCCAATCCCCTATCCTATCCCATATCCGATCCTATCCTCTATCCTATCCAATCCCCTATCCGATCCTCTATCCTATCCTATCCTCTATCCTATCCTCTATCCTATCCTCTATCCTATACTCTATCCTCAATCCTATCCTCTATCCTATCATATCCTCTATCCTATCCTATCCGCTATCCTATCCCATCCTCTATCATATCATATCCTCAATCCTATCCTATCCTCTACCCTATCCTATCCTCTATCCAATCCTATCCTCTATTCTATCCAATACCCTATCCTATCCTCTATCCTATCCTATACTCTATTCCATCCCATCCTCTATCCTATCCTATCCTATCCTCTAACCTATCCTATCCCCTATCCTATCCTATCCTCTATTCGATCCTATCCTCTATTCTATCCTATCCTCAATCCTATCCTATCCTCTATCCTATTGTCTATCCTATCCTATCCTCTATCCTATTCTCTATCCTATCCTATCCTCTATCCTATCCTATCCTCTATCCTATCCTATCCTCTATCCTATCCTATCCACAATCCTATCCTATCCTCTATCCTATCCTCTATCCTATCCTTTCCTCTATCCTATCCTATTCTCTATACTATCCCATCCTCTATCCTATCGTATCCTCTATCCTATCCTATCCTCTATCCTATCCTATCCTCTATCGTCTCCTGTCCTCTATCCTATCCTCTATTCGATCATATCCTCCATCCTATCCTATTCTCTATAATATCGTATCCTCTATCCTATCCTGTCCTCTATCCTATCCTCTATAATATCGTATCCTCTATCCTATCCAATCCTATATCCTATCCTATCCTCTATCGTCTCCTGTCCTCTCTCCTATCCAATCTCCTATCCTATCCTCAATCCTATCCTATCCACTATCCTATCCTATCCAATCCTCTGTCCTATCCTCTATCCTATTGTCTATCCTATCCTATCCTATCCTCTATCCTTTTCTATACTCTATCCTATCCTATACTCTATCCTATCCTATCCTCCATCCTATCCCATCCCCTATCCTATCCTCTATCGTCTCCTATCTTCTATCCTATCCAATCCCCTATCCGATTCTCTATCCTATCCTATCCTCTATCCTATCCTATCCTCTATATTATCGTATCCTCTATCCTGTCCTGTCCTCGATCCTATAATATCATCCATCCTATCCTATTCTCTATCCTACCCTATCCTATCCTCTATCGTATCCAATCCCCTATCCTATCCCATATCCGATCCTATCCTCTATCCTATCCAATCCCCTATCCGATCCTCTATCCTATCCTATCCGCTATCCTATCCTATCCTGTATCATATCGTATCCTCTATCCTATCCTATCCTCTATCCTATCCTATCCTCTATCCTATCCTCTCCTCTATCCTATGCTATTCTCTATCCTATCCTATCATCTATCCTCAATCCTATCCTTTCCTGTATCCTATCCTATCCTCTATCCTATCAAATCTTCTGTCCTATCCTATCCTCTATCGTATCCTATCCTCTATCCTATCCTATCCTCTATCCTATCCTATCCGCTATCCTATCCTATCCTCTATCCTATCCTATCCTCTATCCTATTCTATCCTCTATCCTATCCTCTATCCTATCGTATCCTCTATCCTATCCTATCCTCTATCCTAAGCTATCCTCTATCCTATCCTATCCCTGATCCTATTCTATCCTCTATCCTATCCTATCCTCTATCCTATCCTCTCTTCTATCCTATCCTATTCTCTATCCTATCCTATCATCTATCCTCAATCCTATCCTTTCCTGTATCCTATCCTATCCTCTATCCTATCAAATCTTCTATCCTATCATATCCTCTATCCTATCCTATCCTCTATCCTATCCAATCCTCTATCCTATTCTATCCTCTATCCTATCCTATCCTATCCTCTATCCTATCCTATCCTCTATCCTATCGTATCCTCTATCCTATCCTATCCTCTATCCTATCCTATCCTCTATCCTATCCTCTCCTCTATCCTATCCTATTCTCTATCCTATCCTATCATCTATCCTCAATCCTATCCTTTCCTGTATCCTATCCTATCCTCTATCCTATCAAATCTTCTGTCCTATCCTATCCTCTATCGTATCTTTTCCTCTATCCTATCCTATCCTCTATCCTATCCTATCCGCTATCCTATCCTATCCTCTATCCTATCCTATCCTCTATCCTATTCTATCCTCTATCCTATCCTCTATCCTATCGTATCCTCTATCCTATCCTATCCTCTATCCTAAGCTATCCTCTATCCTATCCTATCCCTGATCCTATTCTATCCTCTATCCTATCCTATCCTCTATCCTATCCTCTCTTCTATCCTATCCTATTCTCTATCCTATCCTATCATCTATCCTCAATCCTATCCTTTCCTGTATCCTATCCTATCCTCTATCCTATCAAATCTTCTGTCCTATCCTATCCTCTATCGTATCCTATCCTGAATCCTATCCAATCCTCTATCCTATCCTGTATCCTATCCAATTCTCTATCCTATCCTATCATCTATCCTATCCTACCCTCTATCCTATCCTATCCTCCATCCTATCCTATCCTCTATCCTATCCTGTCCTCTATCCTATCCTATCCTCTATCCTATCCTATCCTCTATCCTATCAAATCCCCTATCCTATCCTCTGTCCTATCCTATCCTCTATCCTATCCTATCCTCTATCCTATCCTATTCTCTATCCTATCCTATCTTCTATCCTATCCTATCCTCTATCCTATCAAATCACCTATCCTATCCTCTATCCTATCCTATCCTTTGTCCTATCTAATCCTCTATCCTATCCTATCCTCTATCCTATCCTCTCCTCTATCCTATCCTATTCTCTATCCTATCCTATCATCTATCCTCAATCCTATCCTTTCCTGTATCCTATCCTATCCTCTATCCTATCAAATCTTCTGTCCAATCCTATCCTCTATCGTATCCTATCCTCTATCCTATCCTATCCTCTATCCTATCCTATCCGCTATCCTATCCTATCCTCTATCCTATCCTATCCTCTATCCTATTCTATCCTCTATCCTATCCTCTATCCTATCGTATCCTCTATCCTATCCTATCCTCTATCCTACGCTATCCTCTATCCTATCCTATCCCTGATTAAATTCTATCCTCTATCCTATCCTATCCTCTATCCTATCCTCTCCTCTATCCTATCCTATTCTCTATCCTATCCTATCATCTATCCTCAATCCTATCCTTTCCTGTATCCTATCCTATCCTCTATCCTATCAAATCTTCTGTCCTATCCTATCCTCTATCGTATCCTATCCTGAATCCTATCCAATCCTCTATCCTATCCTGTATCCTATCCAATTCTCTATCCTATCCTATCATCTATCCTATCCTACCCTCTATCCTATCCTATCCTCCATCCTATCCTATCCTCTATCCTATCCTTTATCCTATCCTATCTTCTATCCTATCCTATCCTCTATCCTATCCTATCTTCTATCCTTTCCTATCCTCTATTCTATCCTCTATCCAATCCTCCATCCTATCCTATCCTCTATCCTCAATCCTATCCTCTATCCTATCCTATCCTCTATCCTATCCTATCCGCTATCCTATCCTATCCTCTATCCAATCCTATCCTCTATCCTATTCTATCCTCTATCCTATCCTCTATCCTATCGTATCCTCTATCCTATCCTATCCTCTATCCTACGCTATCCTCTATCCTATCCTATCCCTGATCCTATTCTATCCTCTATCCTATCCTATCTTCTATCCTATCCTATCCTCTATCCTATCAATTCCCCTATCCTATCCTATCCTGAATCGTATCCAATCCTCTATCCTATCCTGTATCCTATCCAATCCTCTATCCTATCCTATCATCTATCCTATCCTACCCTCTATCCTATCCTATCCTCCATCCTATCCTATCCTCTATACTATCCTATCCTCTATCCTATCCTATCTTCTATCCTATCCTAGCCTCTATCCTATCCTATCCTCTATCCTATCCTCTATCCTATCCTATCCTCTATCCTATCCTATCCTCTATCCTATCCTATCTTCTATCCTTTCATATCCTCTATTCTATCCTCTATCCAATCCTCCATCCTATCCTATCCTCTATCCTATCCTATCCTCTATCCTATCCTATCCTCTATCCTATCAAATCCCCTATCCTATCCTCTGTCCTATCCAATCCTCTATCCTATCCTGTATCCTATCCAATCCTCTATCCTATCCTATTATCTATCCTCAATCCTATCCTTTCCTGTATCATATCCAATCCTCTATCCTATCCTGTCCTCTATCCTATCCTATCCTCTATCCTATCCTATCCAATCCCGCATCCTATCCTCTATTCTATCCTATCCTGTATCCAATCCTATCCACAATCCTATCCTTTCCTGTATCCTATCCTATCCTCTATCCTATCAAATCCTCTGTCCTATCCTATCCTCTATCCTATCGAATCGTGTATCCTATCCACTATCCTATCCTATCCTCTATCCTATCCTATCCTCTATCCTATCCTATCCTCTATCCTATCCTATCTTCTATCCTATCCAAACCTCTATCCTATCAAATCCCTATACTATCCTCCATCCTATCCTATCGTCTGTCCTATCCTATCCTCTATCCTATAAAATCCCCTATCCTATCCTCTGCCCTATCCTATCCTCTATCCTATCCTATCCTCTATCCTATCCTATCCTCTATCCTATCCTATCTTCTATAATATCCTATCCTCTATCCTATCAAATCACCTATCCTATCCTCTATCCTATCCTATCCTTTGTCCTATCTAATCCTCTATCCTATCCTATCCTCTATCCTATCCTATCCTCTATCCTATCCTATCCTTTCCTGTATCATATCCAATCCTCTATCCTATCCTGTCCTCTATCCTATCCTATCCTCTATCCTATCCTATCCAATCCCGTATCCTATCCTCTATTCTATCCTATCCTGTATCCAATCCTATCATCAATCCTATCCATTCCTGTATCCTATCCTATCCTCTATCCTATCAAATCCTCTGTCCTATCCTATCCTCTATCCTATCGAATCCCCTATCCTATCCTCTATCCTATCCTATCCTCTGTCCTATCCTATCCTCTATCCTATCCTATCCTCTATCCTATCCTATCCTCTATCCTATCCTATCCATTATCCTATCCTATCCAATCCCGTATCCTATCCTCTATTCTATCCTATCCTGTATCCAATCCTATCCACAATCCTATCCTTTCCTGTATCCTATCCTATCCTCTATCCTATCCTATCCTATCCTCTTTCCTATCCTATCGTCTATCCTATCCTCTATCCCATCCTATCCGCTATCCTATCCTATCCTCTTTCCTATCCTAGTATCTATCCTATCCTATCCTCTATCCTATCCTATCCTCTATCCTATCCTATCTTCTATCCTATCCTATCCTCTATCCTATCAAATCCCCTATCCTATCCTCTATCCTATCCTATCCTCTGTCCTATCTAATCCTCTATCCTATCGTATCCTCTATCCTATCCTATCCTCTATCCTATCCTATCCTCTATCCTATCCTATCCTCTATCCTATCCTATCCTCTATCCTATCCTATCTTCTATCATATAGTCTATCCTATCATATCCTCTATCCTATCCTATCCTCTATCCTATCCAATCCTCTATCCTATCCTATCCTCTATCCTATCCTATCCTCTATCCTATCCAATCCTCTATCCTATCCTATCCTCTATCCTATCCAATCCCCTATCCGATCCTCTATCCTATCCTATCCTCTATCCTATCCTATCCTCAATCCTATCCTATCCTCTATCCTATCCTATCCTCTATCCTATTCTATACTCTATCCTATCCTATCCGCTATCCTATCCTATCCCATCCTCTATCATATCATATCCTCAATTCTATCCTATACTCCATCCTATCCTATCCTCTATCCTATTCTATCCTCTATCCTATCCTATCCTCTATCCTATCCTATCCGCTATCGTATCCTATCCAGTATCATATCGTATCCTCTATCCTATCCCATCCTCTATCATATCATATCCTCAATCCTATCCTATCCTCTACTATATCCTATCCTCTATAATATCGTATCCTCTATCGTCTCCTGTCCTCTATCCTATCCTATCCTCTATCCAATCCAATCCCCTATCCTATCCTCTATCCTATCCTATCCTCTATCCTATCCTATCCTCTTTCCTATCCAATCCCCCATCCTATCCTCTATCCGATCCTATCATCTATCCTATCCTATCCTCTGTCCTATCCAATCCCCCATCCTATCCTCTATCCGATCCTATCCTCTATTATATCCTATCCTCTATCCTATCCTATCCTCCATCCTATCCTATCCTCTATCCTATCCTATCCTCTATCCTATCCTATCCTCTATCCTATCCTATCCTCTATCCTATCCTATCCTCTATCCTATCCTAACCTCTATCATATTCTATCTTCTATCCTATCGTATCCTCTATCCTATCCTATCCTCTATCCTATAATCTATCCTCAATCCTATCCTCTTTCGTATCCTATCCTCTATAATATCGTATCCTCTATCCTATCCTATCCTCTATAATATCGTATCCCTTATCATATCCTATCCTCTTGCCTTTAATATCATCTATCCTATCCTATTCTCTATCCTATCCTATCCTCTATCCTATTCCATCAACTATCCTATCCAATCCCCTATCCTATCCTCTATCCTATCCTCTATCCTATCCTATCCCCTATCGTATCCTATCCTCTATCCTATCCAATCCTATATCGTATCCTATCCTCTATCGTCTCCTGTCCTCTCTCCTATCCAATCTCCTATCCTATCCTCAATCCTATCCTATCCACTATCCTATCCTATCCAATCCTCTGTCCTATCCTCTATCCTATTCTCTATCCTAGCCTATCCTCTATCCTATTCTCTATCCTATCCTATCCTCTATCCTATTCTCTATCCTATCCTATCCTCTATCGTATCCTATCCTCTATCCTATAATATCCCATATCCTATCCAATCCTCTATCCTATCCTCTATCCTATCCCCTATCCTATCCTATCCTCTATCCTATCCTATACTCTATCCTATCCTATCCTCTATCCTATCCTATCCTCTATCCTATCCCATCCCCTATCCTATCCTCTATCGTCTCCTATCCTCTATCCTATCCAATCCCCTATCCGATTCTCTATCCTATCCTATCCTCTATCCTATCCTATCCTCTATAATATCGTATCCTCTATCCTGTCCTGTCCTCGATCCTATAATATCATCCATCCTATCCTATTCTCTATCCTACCCTATCCTATCCTCTATCGTATCCAATCCCCTATCCTATCCCATATCCGATCCTATCCTCTATCCTATCCAATCCCCTATCCGATCCTCTATCCTATCCTATCCTCTATCCTATCCTCTATCCTATCCTCTATCCTATACTCTATCCTCAATCCTATCCTCTATCCTATCATATCCTCTATCCTATCCTATCCGCTATCCTATCCTATCCTGTATCATATCGTATCCTCTATCCTATCCCATCCTCTATCATATCATATCCTCAATCCTATCCTATCCTCTACCCTATCCTATCCTCTATCCAATCCTATCCTCTATTCTATCCAATACCCTATCCTATCCTCTATCCTATCCTATACTCTATTCCATCCCATCCTCTATCCTATCCTATCCTATCCTCTAACCTATCCTATCCCCTATCCTATCCTATCCTCTATTCGATCCTATCCTCTATTCTATCCTATCCTCAATCCTATCCTATCCTCTATCCTATTGTCTATCCTATCCTATCCTCTATCCTATTCTCTATCCTATCCTATCCTCTATCCTATCCTATCCTCTATCCTATCCTATCCTCTATCCTATCCTATCCACAATCCTATCCTATCCTCTATCCTATCCTCTATCCTATCCTTTCCTCTATCCTATCCTATTCTCTATCCTATCCCATCCTCTATCATATCATATCCTCAATCCTATCCTATCCTCTACCCTATCCTATCCTCTATCGTCTCCTGTCCTCTATCCTATCCTCTATTCGATCCTATCCTCCATCCTATCCTATTCTCTATAATATCGTATCCTCTATCCTATCCTGTCCTCTATCCTATCCTCTATAATATCGTATCCTCTATCCTATCCAATCCTATATCCTATCCTATCCTCTATCGTCTCCTGTCCTCTCTCCTTTCCAATCTCCTATCCTATCCTCAATCCTATCCTATCCACTATCCTATCCTATCCAATCCTCTGTCCTATCCTCTATCCTATTCTCTATCCTATCCTATCCTGTATCCTATCCTATCCTCTATCCTATCCTATCCACAATCCTATCCTATCCTCTATTCTATCCTATCGTCTATCATATCGTCTATCCTATCATATCCTCTATCCTATCCTATCCTCTATCCTATCCAATCCTCTATCCTATTCTATCCTCTATCCTATCCTATCCTCTATCCTATCCTATCCTCTATCCTATCCTATCCTCTATCCTATCCTATCCTCTATCCTATCCTATCCTCTATCCTATCCTCTCCTCTATCCTATCCTATTCTCTATCCTATCCTATCATCTATCCTCAATCCTATCCTTTCCTGTATCCTATCCTATCCTCTATCCTATCAAATCTTCTGTCCTATCCTATCCTCTATCGTATCCTATCCTCTATCCTATCCTATCCTCTATCCTATCCTATCCGCTATCCTATCCTATCCTCTATCCTATCCTATCCTCTATCCTATTCTATCCTCTATCCTATCCTCTATCCTATCGTATCCTCTATCCTATCCTATCCTCTATCCTAAGCTATCCTCTATCCTATCCTATCCCTGATCCTATTCTATCCTCTATCCTATCCTATCCTCTATCCTATCCTATCCTCTATCCTATCCTATCCGCTATCCTATCCTATCCTCTATCCTATCCTATCCTCTATCCTATTCTATCCTCTATCCTATCCTCTATCCTATCGTATCCTCTATCCTATCCTATCCTCTATCCTAAGCTATCCTCTATCCTATCCTATCCCTGATCCTATTCTATCCTCTATCCTATCCTATCCTCTATCCTATCCTCTCTTCTATCCTATCCTATTCTCTATCCTATCCTATCATCTATCCTCAATCCTATCCTTTCCTGTATCCTATCCTATCCTCTATCCTATCAAATCTTCTATCCTATCATATCCTCTATCCTATCCTATCCTCTATCCTATCCAATCCTCTATCCTATTCTATCCTCTATCCTATCCTATCCTCTATCCTATCCTATCCTCTATCCTATCGTATCCTCTATCCTATCCTATCCTCTATCCTATCCTATCCTCTATCCTATCCTCTCCTCTATCCTATCCTATTCTCTATCCTATCCTATCATCTATCCTCAATCCTATCCTTTCCTGTATCCTATCCTATCCTCTATCCTATCAAATCTTCTGTCCTATCCTATCCTCTATCGTATCCTATCCTCTATCCTATCCTATCCTCTATCCTATCCTATCCGCTATCCTATCCTATCCTCTATCCTATCCTATCCTCTATCCTATTCTATCCTCTATCCTATCCTCTATCCTATCGTATCCTCTATCCTATCCTATCCTCTATCCTAAGCTATCCTCTATCCTATCCTATCCCTGATCCTATTCTATCCTCTATCCTATCCTATCCTCTATCCTATCCTCTCTTCTATCCTATCCTATTCTCTATCCTATCCTATCATCTATCCTCAATCCTATCCTTTCCTGTATCCTATCCTATCCTGTATCCTATCAAATCTTCTGTCCTATCCTATCCTCTATCGTATCCTATCCTGAATCCTATCCAATCCTCTATCCTATCCAATTCTCTATCCTATCCTATCATCTATCCTATCCTACCCTCTATCCTATCCTATCCTCCATCCTATCCTATCCTCTATCCTATCCTGTCCTCTATCCTATCCTATCCTCTATCCTATCCTATCCTCTATCCTATCAAATCCCCTATCCTATCCTCTGTCCTATCCTATCCTCTATCCTATCCTATCCTCTATCCTATCCTATTCTCTATCCTATCCTATCTTCTATCCTATCCTATCCTCTATCCTATCAAATCACCTATCCTATCCTCTATCCTATCCTATCCTTTGTCCTATCTAATCCTCTATCCTATCCTATCCTCTATCCTATCCTCTCCTCTATCCTATCCTATTCTCTATGCTATCCTATCATCTATCCTCAATCCTATCCTTTCCTGTATCCTATCCTATCCTCTATCCTATCAAATCTTCTGTCCAATCCTATCCTCTATCGTATCCTATCCTCTATCCTATCCTATCCTCTATCCTATCCTATCCGCTATCCTATCCTATCCTCTATCCTATCCTATCCTCTATCCTATTCTATCCTCTATCCTATCCTCTATCCTATCCTATCCTCTATCCTATCCTATCCTCTATCCTAAGCTATCCTCTATCCTATCCTATCCCTGATCCTATTCTATCCTCTATCCTATCCTATCCTCTATCCTATCCTCTCTTCTATCCTATCCTATTCTCTATCCTATCCTATCATCTATCCTCAATCCTATCCTTTCCTGTATCCTATCCTATCCTGTATCCTATCAAATCTTCTGTCCTATCCTATCCTCTATCGTATCCTATCCTGAATCCTATCCAATCCTCTATCCTATCCAATTCTCTATCCTATCCTATCATCTATCCTATCCTACCCTCTATCCTATCCTATCCTCCATCCTATCCTATCCTCTATCCTATCCTGTCCTCTATCCTATCCTATCCTCTATCCTATCCTATCCTCTATCCTATCAAATCCCCTATCCTATCCTCTGTCCTATCCTATCCTCTATCCTATCCTATCCTCTATCCTATCCTATTCTCTATCCTATCCTATCTTCTATCCTATCCTATCCTCTATCCTATCAAATCACCTATCCTATCCTCTATCCTATCCTATCCTTTGTCCTATCTAATCCTCTATCCTATCCTATCCTCTATCCTATCCTCTCCTCTATCCTATCCTATTCTCTATGCTATCCTATCATCTATCCTCAATCCTATCCTTTCCTGTATCCTATCCTATCCTCTATCCTATCAAATCTTCTGTCCAATCCTATCCTCTATCGTATCCTATCCTCTATCCTATCCTATCCTCTATCCTATCCTATCCGCTATCCTATCCTATCCTCTATCCTATCCTATCCTCTATCCTATTCTATCCTCTATCCTATCCTCTATCCTATCGTATCCTCTATCCTATCCTATCCTCTATCCTACGCTATCCTCTATCCTATCCTATCCCTGATCCTATTCTATCCTCTATCCTATCCTATCCTCTATCCTATCCTCTCCTCTATCCTATCCTATTCTCTATCCTATCCTATCATCTATCCTCAATCCTATCCTTTCCTGTATCCTATCCTATCCTCTATCCTATCAAATCTTCTGTCCTATCCTATCCTCTATCGTATCCTATCCTGAATCCTATCCAATCCTCTATCCTATCCTGTATCCTATCCAATTCTCTATCCTATCCTATCATCTATCCTATCCTACCCTCTATCCTATCCTATCCTCCATCCTATCCTATCCTCTATCCTATCCTATCCTCTATCCTATCCTCTATCCTATCCTTTATCCTATCCTATCTTCTATCCTATCCTATCCTCTATCCTATCCTATCTTCTATCCTTTCCTATCCTCTATTCTATCCTCTATCCAATCCTCCATCCTATCCTATCCTCTATCCTATCCTATCCTCTATCCTATCCTATCCTCTATCCTATCCTATCCTCTATCCTATCCTATTCTCAATCCTATCCTATCTTCTATCATATCCTATCCTCTATCCTATCAAATCACCTATCCTATCCTCTATCCTATCCTATCCTTTGTCCTATCTAATCCTCTATCCTATCCTATCCTCTATCCTATCCTATCCTCTATCCTATCCTATCCTTTCCTGTATCATATCCAATCCTCTATCCTATCCTGTCCTCTATCCTATCCTATCCTCTATCCTATCCTATCCAATCCCGTATCCTATCCTCTATTCTATCATATCCTGTATCCAATCCTATCCTCAATCCTATCCATTCCTGTATCCTATCCTATCCTCTATCCTATCAAATCCTCTGTCCTATCCTATCCTCTATCCTATCGAATCCCCTATCCTATCCTCTATCCTATCCTATCCTCTGTCCTATCCTATCCTCTTTCCTATCCTATCGTCTATCCTATCCTCTATCTCATCCTATCCGCTATCCTATCCTATCCTCTTTCCTATCCTATTATCTATCCTATCCTATCCACTATCCTAACCTATCCTCTATCCTAACCTATCGTCTATCCTATCCTCTATCCTATCCTATCCTCTATTCTATCCTATCCTCTATCCTATCCTATCCTGTATCCTATCCAATCCTCTATCCTATCCTATCATCTATCCTGAATCCTATCCTTTCCTGTATCCTATCTAATCCTCTATCCTATCCTATCCTCTATCCTATCCTATCCTCTATCCTATCCTATCCTCTATCCTATCCTATCCTCTATTCTATCCTATCCTCTATTCTATCCTATCGTCTATCATATCGTCTATCCTATCATATCCTCTATCCTATCCTATCCTCTATCCTATCCAATCCTCTATCCTATCCTATCCTCTATCCTATCCTATCCTCTATCCTATCCTATCCTCTATCCTATCCTATCCTCTATTCTATCCTATCCTCAATCCTATCCTATCTTCTATCATATCCTATCCTGTATCCTATCCAATCCTGTATCCTATCCTATCATCTATCCACAATCCTATCCTTTCCTGTATCCTATCCAATCCTCTATTCTACCCTATCATCTATCCTATCAAATCCCCTATCCTATCCTATCTTCTATCCTATCCTATCATCTATCCTCAATCCTATCCTTTCCTGTATGCTATCTAATCCTGTATCCTATCTAATCCTCTATCCTATCCTATCCTCTATCCTATCCAATCCTCTATCCTATCCTATCCTCTATCCTATCCTATCTTCTATCCTATCCTATCCTCTATCCTATCCTATCCTCTATCCTATTCTATCAACTATCCTATCCAATCCCATGTCCTATCTTCTATCCTATCCTATCAACTATCCTATCCTATTATCTATCCTATCCAATCACCTATCCCATCCTCTATCATATCCAATCACCTATCCTATCCTCTATTCAATACTATACTCTATCCTATCCTATCCTCTATAATATCCTATCCTCTATCCTATCCTATCCTCTATCCTATCCTATCCTCTATGCTATTCTCTATCCTATCCTATCCTCTATCCTATCCTATCCTCTATCCTATCCTATCCTCTATTCTATCCTATCCTCTATTCTATCCTATCGTCTATCATATCGTCTATCCTATCATATCCTCTATCCTATCCTATCCTCTATCCTATCCAATCCTCTATCCTATCCTATCCTCTATCCTATCCTATCCTCTATCCTATCCTATCCTCTATCCTATCCTATCCTCTATTCTATCCTATCCTCTATCCTATCCTATCTTCTATCATATCCTATCCTGTATCCTATCCAATCCTGTATCCTATCCTATCATCTATCCACAATCCTATCCTTTCCTGTATCCTATCCAATCCTCTATTCTACCCTATCATCTATCCTATCAAATCCCCTATCCTATCCTATCTTCTATCCTATCCTATCATCTATCCTCAATCCTATCCTTTCCTGTATGCTATCTAATCCTGTATCCTATCTAATCCTCTATCCTATCCTATCCTCTATCCTATCCAATCCTCTATCCTATCCTATCCTCTATCCTATCCTATCTTCTATCCTATCCTATCCTCTATCCTATCCTATCCTCTATCCTATTCTATCAACTATCCTATCCAATCCCATGTCCTATCTTCTATCCTATCCTATCAACTATCCTATCCTATTATCTATCCTATCCAATCACCTATCCCATTCTCTATCATATCCAATCACCTATCCTATCCTCTATTCAATACTATACTCTATCCTATCCTATCCTCTATAATATCCTATCCTCTATCCTATCCTATCCTCTATCCTATCCTATCCTCTATGCTATTCTCTATCCTATCCAATCCTCTATCCTATCCTATCCTCTATCCTATCCTATCCTCTATCCTATCCCATCCTCTATCATATCATATCCTCAATCCTATCCTATCCTCTACCCTATCCTATCCTCTATCGTCTCCTGTCCTCTATCCTATCCTCTATTCGATCCTATCCTCCATCCTATCCTATTCTCTATAATATCGTATCCTCTATCCTATCCTGTCCTCTATCCTATCCTCTATAATATCGTATCCTCTATCCTATCCAATCCTATATCCTATCCTATCCTCTATCGTCTCCTGTCCTCTCTCCTTTCCAATCTCCTATCCTATCCTCAATCCTATCCTATCCACTATCCTATCCTATCCAATCCTCTGTCCTATCCTCTATCCTATTCTCTATCCTATCCTATCCTGTATCCTATCCTATCCTCTATCCTATCCTATCCACAATCCTATCCTATCCTCTATTCTATCCTATCGTCTATCATATCGTCTATCCTATCATATCCTCTATCCTATCCTATCCTCTATCCTATCCAATCCTCTATCCTATTCTATCCTCTATCCTATCCTATCCTCTATCCTATCCTATCCTCTATCCTATCCTATCCTCTATCCTATCCTATCCTCTATCCTATCCTATCCTCTATCCTATCCTCTCCTCTATCCTATCCTATTCTCTATCCTATCCTATCATCTATCCTCAATCCTATCCTTTCCTGTATCCTATCCTATCCTCTATCCTATCAAATCTTCTGTCCTATCCTATCCTCTATCGTATCCTATCCTCTATCCTATCCTATCCTCTATCCTATCCTATCCGCTATCCTATCCTATCCTCTATCCTATCCTATCCTCTATCCTATTCTATCCTCTATCCTATCCTCTATCCTATCGTATCCTCTATCCTATCCTATCCTCTATCCTAAGCTATCCTCTATCCTATCCTATCCCTGATCCTATTCTATCCTCTATCCTATCCTATCCTCTATCCTATCCTATCCTCTATCCTATCCTATCCGCTATCCTATCCTATCCTCTATCCTATCCTATCCTCTATCCTATTCTATCCTCTATCCTATCCTCTATCCTATCGTATCCTCTATCCTATCCTATCCTCTATCCTAAGCTATCCTCTATCCTATCCTATCCCTGATCCTATTCTATCCTCTATCCTATCCTATCCTCTATCCTATCCTCTCTTCTATCCTATCCTATTCTCTATCCTATCCTATCATCTATCCTCAATCCTATCCTTTCCTGTATCCTATCCTATCCTCTATCCTATCAAATCTTCTATCCTATCATATCCTCTATCCTATCCTATCCTCTATCCTATCCAATCCTCTATCCTATTCTATCCTCTATCCTATCCTATCCTCTATCCTATCCTATCCTCTATCCTATCGTATCCTCTATCCTATCCTATCCTCTATCCTATCCTATCCTCTATCCTATCCTCTCCTCTATCCTATCCTATTCTCTATCCTATCCTATCATGTATCCTCAATCCTATCCTTTCCTGTATCCTATCCTATCCTCTATCCTATCAAATCTTCTGTCCTATCCTATCTCTATCGTATCCTATCCTCTATCCTATCCTATCCTCTATCCTATCCTATCCGCTATCCTATCCTATCCTCTATCCTATCCTATCCTCTATCCTATTCTATCCTCTATCCTATCCTCTATCCTATCGTATCCTCTATCCTATCCTATCCTCTATCCTAAGCTATCCTCTATCCTATCCTATCCCTGATCCTATTCTATCCTCTATCCTATCCTATCCTCTATCCTATCCTCTCTTCTATCCTATCCTATTCTCTATCCTATCCTATCATCTATCCTCAATCCTATCCTTTCCTGTATCCTATCCTATCCTGTATCCTATCAAATCTTCTGTCCTATCCTATCCTCTATCGTATCCTATCCTGAATCCTATCCAATCCTCTATCCTATCCAATTCTCTATCCTATCCTATCATCTATCCTATCCTACCCTCTATCCTATCCTATCCTCCATCCTATCCTATCCTCTATCCTATCCTGTCCTCTATCCTATCCTATCCTCTATCCTATCCTATCCTCTATCCTATCAAATCCCCTATCCTATCCTCTGTCCTATCCTATCCTCTATCCTATCCTATCCTCTATCCTATCCTATTCTCTATCCTATCCTATCTTCTATCCTATCCTATCCTCTATCCTATCAAATCACCTATCCTATCCTCTATCCTATCCTATCCTTTGTCCTATCTAATCCTCTATCCTATCCTATCCTCTATCCTATCCTCTCCTCTATCCTATCCTATTCTCTATGCTATCCTATCATCTATCCTCAATCCTATCCTTTCCTGTATCCTATCCTATCCTCTATCCTATCAAATCTTCTGTCCAATCCTATCCTCTATCGTATCCTATCCTCTATCCTATCCTATCCTCTATCCTATCCTATCCGCTATCCTATCCTATCCTCTATCCTATCCTATCCTCTATCCTATTCTATCCTCTATCCTATCCTCTATCCTATCGTATCCTCTATCCTATCCTATCCTCTATCCTACGCTATCCTCTATCCTATCCTATCCCTGATCCTATTCTATCCTCTATCCTATCCTATCCTCTATCCTATCCTCTCCTCTATCCTATCCTATTCTCTATCCTATCCTATCATCTATCCTCAATCCTATCCTTTCCTGTATCCTATCCTATCCTCTATCCTATCAAATCTTCTGTCCTATCCTATCCTCTATCGTATCCTATCCTGAATCCTATCCAATCCTCTATCCTATCCTGTATCCTATCCAATTCTCTATCCTATCCTATCATCTATCCTATCCTACCCTCTATCCTATCCTATCCTCCATCCTATCCTATCCTCTATCCTATCCTATCCTCTATCCTATCCTCTATCCTATCCTTTATCCTATCCTATCTTCTATCCTATCCTATCCTCTATCCTATCCTATCTTCTATCCTTTCCTATCCTCTATTCTATCCTCTATCCAATCCTCCATCCTATCCTATCCTCTATCCTATCCTATCCTCTATCCTATCCTATCCTCTATCCTATCCTATCCTCTATCCTATCCTATTCTCAATCCTATCCTATCTTCTATCATATCCTATCCTCTATCCTATCAAATCACCTATCCTATCCTCTATCCTATCCTATCCTTTGTCCTATCTAATCCTCTATCCTATCCTATCCTCTATCCTATCCTATCCTCTATCCTATCCTATCCTTTCCTGTATCATATCCAATCCTCTATCCTATCCTGTCCTCTATCCTATCCTATCCTCTATCCTATCCTATCCAATCCCGTATCCTATCCTCTATTCTATCATATCCTGTATCCAATCCTATCCTCAATCCTATCCATTCCTGTATCCTATCCTATCCTCTATCCTATCAAATCCTCTGTCCTATCCTATCCTCTATCCTATCGAATCCCCTATCCTATCCTCTATCCTATCCTATCCTCTGTCCTATCCTATCCTCTTTCCTATCCTATCGTCTATCCTATCCTCTATCTCATCCTATCCGCTATCCTATCCTATCCTCTTTCCTATCCTATTATCTATCCTATCCTATCCACTATCCTAACCTATCCTCTATCCTAACCTATCGTCTATCCTATCCTCTATCCTATCCTATCCTCTATTCTATCCTATCCTCTATCCTATCCTATCCTGTATCCTATCCAATCCTCTATCCTATCCTATCATCTATCCTGAATCCTATCCTTTCCTGTATCCTATCTAATCCTCTATCCTATCCTATCCTCTATCCTATCCTATCCTCTATCCTATCCTATCCTCTATCCTATCCTATCCTCTATTCTATCCTATCCTCTATTCTATCCTATCGTCTATCATATCGTCTATCCTATCATATCCTCTATCCTATCCTATCCTCTATCCTATCCAATCCTCTATCCTATCCTATCCTCTATCCTATCCTATCCTCTATCCTATCCTATCCTCTATCCTATCCTATCCTCTATTCTATCCTATCCTCAATCCTATCCTATCTTCTATCATATCCTATCCTGTATCCTATCCAATCCTGTATCCTATCCTATCATCTATCCACAATCCTATCCTTTCCTGTATCCTATCCAATCCTCTATTCTACCCTATCATCTATCCTATCAAATCCCCTATCCTATCCTATCTTCTATCCTATCCTATCATCTATCCTCAATCCTATCCTTTCCTGTATGCTATCTAATCCTGTATCCTATCTAATCCTCTATCCTATCCTATCCTCTATCCTATCCAATCCTCTATCCTATCCTATCCTCTATCCTATCCTATCTTCTATCCTATCCTATCCTCTATCCTATCCTATCCTCTATCCTATTCTATCAACTATCCTATCCAATCCCATGTCCTATCTTCTATCCTATCCTATCAACTATCCTATCCTATTATCTATCCTATCCAATCACCTATCCCATCCTCTATCATATCCAATCACCTATCCTATCCTCTATTCAATACTATACTCTATCCTATCCTATCCTCTATAATATCCTATCCTCTATCCTATCCTATCCTCTATCCTATCCTATCCTCTATGCTATTCTCTATCCTATCCTATCCTCTATCCTATCCTATCCTCTATCCTATCCTATCCTCTATTCTATCCTATCCTCTATTCTATCCTATCGTCTATCATATCGTCTATCCTATCATATCCTCTATCCTATCCTATCCTCTATCCTATCCAATCCTCTATCCTATCCTATCCTCTATCCTATCCTATCCTCTATCCTATCCTATCCTCTATCCTATCCTATCCTCTATTCTATCCTATCCTCTATCCTATCCTATCTTCTATCATATCCTATCCTGTATCCTATCCAATCCTGTATCCTATCCTATCATCTATCCACAATCCTATCCTTTCCTGTATCCTATCCAATCCTCTATTCTACCCTATCATCTATCCTATCAAATCCCCTATCCTATCCTATCTTCTATCCTATCCTATCATCTATCCTCAATCCTATCCTTTCCTGTATGCTATCTAATCCTGTATCCTATCTAATCCTCTATCCTATCCTATCCTCTATCCTATCCAATCCTCTATCCTATCCTATCCTCTATCCTATCCTATCTTCTATCCTATCCTATCCTCTATCCTATCCTATCCTCTATCCTATTCTATCAACTATCCTATCCAATCCCATGTCCTATCTTCTATCCTATCCTATCAACTATCCTATCCTATTATCTATCCTATCCAATCACCTATCCCATTCTCTATCATATCCAATCACCTATCCTATCCTCTATTCAATACTATACTCTATCCTATCCTATCCTCTATAATATCCTATCCTCTATCCTATCCTATCCTCTATCCTATCCTATCCTCTATGCTATTCTCTATCCTATCCAATCCTCTATCCTATCCTATCCTCTATCCTATCCTATCCTCTATCCTATCCTATCCTCTATCCTATCCTATCCTCTATTCTATCCTATCCTCTATCCTATCCTATCTTCTATCCTATCCTATCCTGTATCCTATCCAATCCTGTATCCTATCCTATCATCTATCCACAATCCTATCCTTTCCTGTATCCTATCCAATCCTCTATTCTACCCTATCATCTATCCTATCAAATCCCCTATCCTATCCTATCTTCTATCCTATCCTATCATCTATCCTCAATCCTATCCTTTCCTGTATGCTATCTAATCCTGTATCCTATCTAATCCTCTATCCTATCCTATCCTCTATCCTATCCAATCCTCTATCCTATCCTATCCTCTATCCTATCCTATCTTCTATCCTATCCTATCCTCTATCCTATCCTATCCTCTATCCTATTCTATCAACTATCCTATCCAATCCCATGTCCTATCGTCTATCCTATCCTATCAACTATCCTATCCTATCCTCTATCCTATCCAATCACCTATCCCATCTTCTATCATATCCAATCACCTATCCTATCCTCTATTCAATACTATACTCTATCCTATCATATCCTCTATCCTATCCTATCCTCTATCCTATCCTATCCTCTATGCTATTCTCTATCCTATCCTATCCTCTATCCTATCCTATCCTCTATCCTATCCTATCCTCTATCCTATCCTATCCTGTATCCTATTCTATCCTCTATCCTATCCTATCCTCTATAATATCCTATCCTCTATCCTATCCTATCCTCTATCCTATTCTATCTTCTATCCTATCGTATCCTCTACCCTATCCTATCCTCTATAATATCGTATCCTCTATCGTCTCCTGTCCTCCCTCCTATCCAATCACCTATCCCATCCTCTATCATATCCAATCACCTATCCTATCCTCTATGCTATCCTATCCTCTATCCTATCCTATCCTCTATCCTATCCTATCCTCTATCCCAATTATCCTTTATCCTATCCTATCCTCTATCCTATCGTATCCTCTATCCTATCCTATCCTCTATCCTATAATATATCCTCAATCCTATCCTCTATCGTATCCTATCCTCTATAATATCGTATCCTCTATCCTATCCTATCCACTATAATATCGTATCCTCTATCCTATCCTATCCTCTATAATATCGTATCCTCTATCATATACTATCCTCTTTTCTTTAATATCATCTATCCTATCCTATTCTCTATCCTATCCTATCCTCTATCCTATTCCATCAACTATCCTATCCAATGCCCTATCCTATCCTCTATCCTATCCTATCCTCCATCCTATCCTATCCTCTATCCTATCCTATCCTCTATCCTATCCTATCCTCTATCTTATCCTATCCTCTATACTTTCCAATCCCCTATCCAATCCTCTATCCTCTCCTCTATCCCGTCCTATCTTCAATCCTATCCTGTCCTCTATCCTATCATATCCTGTATTATATCCTATCCTCTATGCTATCCTAGCCTCTATCCTATACAATCCTATATCCTATACTCTATCCTATCCTATCCTCTATCCTATCCTATCCTCTATCCTATCCTATCCTCTATTCTATCCAATACCCTATCCTATCCTCTATCCTATCCTATACTCTATTCCATCCCATCCTCTATCCTATCCTATCCTATCCTCTAACCTATCCTATCCCCTATCCTATCCTATCCTCTATTCGATCCTATCCTCTATTCTATCCTATCCTCAATCCTATCCTATCCTCTATCCTATTGTCTATCCTATCCTATCCTCTATCCTATTCTCTATCCTATCCTATCCTCTATCCTATCCTATCCTCTATCCTATCCTATCCTCTATCCTATCCTATCCACAATCCTATCCTATCCTCTATCCTATCCTCTATCCTATCCTTTCCTCTATCCTATCCTATTCTCTATCCTATCCCATCCTCTATCATATCATATCCTCAATCCTATCCTATCCTCTACCCTATCCTATCCTCTATCGTCTCCTGTCCTCTATCCTATCCTCTATTCGATCCTATCCTCCATCCTATCCTATTCTCTATAATATCGTATCCTCTATCCTATCCTGTCCTCTATCCTATCCTCTATAATATCGTATCCTCTATCCTATCCAATCCTATATCCTATCCTATCCTCTATCGTCTCCTGTCCTCTCTCCTTTCCAATCTCCTATCCTATCCTCAATCCTATCCTATCCACTATCCTATCCTATCCAATCCTCTGTCCTATCCTCTATCCTATTCTCTATCCTATCCTATCCTGTATCCTATCCTATCCTCTATCCTATCCTATCCACAATCCTATCCTATCCTCTATTCTATCCTATCGTCTATCATATCGTCTATCCTATCATATCCTCTATCCTATCCTATCCTCTATCCTATCCAATCCTCTATCCTATTCTATCCTCTATCCTATCCTATCCTCTATCCTATCCTATCCTCTATCCTATCCTATCCTCTATCCTATCCTATCCTCTATCCTATCCTATCCTCTATCCTATCCTCTCCTCTATCCTATCCTATTCTCTATCCTATCCTATCATCT